>NC_048593.1:33179900-33442400 GCF_013265735.2 Oncorhynchus mykiss | reverse complement strand
ACAGTATTTCCACATGGATAGAGGATATAGAATAGTCTGCTTCTAAACTTAATAAATGTGTGATTGTGAGAGATCTAAATACATGGCCACTGGCCACAGCTGGATTGCATATGAACGTCAGGTTGGCTCTACGGCGCTGTTTGCGTTTTGTGTAAGATAGTATTCAAATCTGTGGGGAGGGAAAGAAAACAGCTAGACTGACATTCCAACTGGACTCAAACAACGTTTTGGTCTGTTTCCTGGCAGCCCAGAATCTTGATCATATACTGCCTCTATGTGGTGAACGCAATGCATTCATTCTTCATTGTCTACTGAGAACGACTGAGTCATGACGCAGAAAAGGTAAAACATGGCACATAAACTACTAAATATTGTCCCAAATGGACCTGTTATTCTCAATTGACATTAGCATTTTGTCAAATGACTGTGACCATTGGACAATGGACCAGTCCCAACCAACCGTATCACATTTATTTAACTAGGCAAGTAAGTTAAGAACAAATTCTTATTTTCAATGACAGCCAAACCCGGTCCAATTGTGTGCTGCCCTACGGAACTCCCAATCCCGGCTGGACGTGATGCAGCCTGAATTCGAACCAGGGACTGTAGTGACGCCTCTTGAACTGTGATGCAGTGCCTTAGACCGCTGCGTCACTCGGGAGCCCATATGACCTAGCCAAGCAAACACACTGTTATCTACGGATAAGAAAAAGTATTTAACAGCCAAGAACATAAGATTAGATGAATTAGTAAAGGTAAATATCAATTAGAGGCCATGTCATTCAATATACCAACTGTGATAAACTAAGAAGCTGACATGAATGAACCCAATACATTCAAAGTGCTACAGAATTACAACAACAACAATGTGTTGCAGCCTGGCAGTGTAAGCAACAAGTTAGAAATGGTATATTTCTGATAGTGGATTAAAGGAAACATCTCATATCAGATTTTACCTTTCTGGGCTGTCAATTACAAGATATTATGGAGGCTTGTCCTAGTGTCAGTCCTTTTGGCTCATAACCCTCAGCAGCTCTTTGATCCCACAGGGCCTGGACACACTGACTCAATCTTATCATGGAGAACCCCATAACCAGCACAGGACTACTGTGGTGATGGGAAAATCTGTGTATATTTGAACAGAAACCAGTGATCATTACAGAGATCATCTTTAGCACCCACCGAAGGTTGAGAATACACAAATACTGTAGCTAATGTTCCTGTCCTTCACCATAAATAACCCCCATGTCTTCATATGAACCCTGTTTGTCTGGGCTCTTACTGTGCTTTTTAACCTTTAATTAGTACAGACCTTTAATCAAAGGTCAAAACACTCCTTTGATGGTCAGGGCTCTCTGACTGAGGTTCCTTTTTGACTCATTCCATTACTTGTAATAGCGTGTAGGTGGCAGGTAGCCTAGCAGTTAAGAGTGTTGGGCCAGTAACTGAAAGATATCTGGTTGGAGTCCCTGAGCCGACTAGGTGAAAAATGTGTCCATGTGCCCTTGAGCAAGGCACTTAACCCTAATTTCTCCTGTAAGTAGCTCTGGATAAGAGTGTCTGCTAAAATTACATCAAAAAATATGTAACTCCAAGTCTTTGGAAACAGTGAAATGCAGATCTGTGAGTCAATATGAATGAGTGTATAATTGCATGAGCGATCCAGGAAGAAGAGACAGACCATTTTCAATGGCCCCGTCCTCTTTTCCCATAGCTGGTGCTGAAACAGTAGTACATCTGGCTGCTGACAGAGTCCTGGAGTTTAGAGGGAAAATGCTGAGGGGCTCAGTGAATAAATGCATCACCCAGGGAACATGTACAACAACCTACACAAACACTGATCATCATGTGTGACCTGAATCAATACCAAGCCCTTCCTGAGAATTCCACTGCTAGTCAGTCAATCTGCCTCTCTAGCCTCAGCCAGAGAGGTTTTACTTAGTCAGCTCGGGGATTCGAAGCAGTGACCTTTCGGTTACTGGCCCAACGCTCTTAACGGCTAGGCTACCTGCCACTCTGTTAAACAGAGAGCCATGGGCAAATCCATGTCTCTCACCTCAGCTGTGACCTGCAGTGGGAGTAGTTGCTTGCCTCCAGTGCCATGCAAACATTATTGTGCAGTTCTATTCTTCTTCATATCATATGTGCTGGTACTTATTTATGTGATGTTTGTCTGGAAGTGAAATGCTTGCTATAAAAAGACAACAAACATTCATACAGTGTTACAACCAAGGATGAGAACCGAGCAGATACACAAATAACACACATACACACACGCACACATGCAGACATGCACACGCACGCACGCACGCACGCACACACGCACACACACACACGCACACACACACACACTCACACACACACACACACACACACATAAATACATGGGCTAGAAGGGATATGTAGGTCTCCTCCATGGGGTGTATGGCTAGACAAAAAGCTAGTGGCCCAAACCACACTACCTGCAAAGAGACTTTCAATCTAGGCCCAGGCATAAGGGACTGAAAAAAAATGATATTTTTATCCCAAAATGTGAGCTAAAAGGCAGAACTAACAGACAGTATTTGAAATCCCACTCAGTTAGTGTGTCAGTGCTGTCTTTCTCTCTGACTCTGTCAATCCAGAGAGGAACAAAGTCAACTGGTGTTACCACAGCTACATCAACTGGGACCTCCTCTCAAATCTCAGCACACTTCTAAAACAAATAACACCAAATGATAGCAAAATAGGCAAATTAATAACTGACTATAGTTTACTGTATAAACTTCCTTGTCCAATATTTAAAATCAAAATGCTAACTCAAGAGGAAATGAATGTGAGCAATGTTCATAAATAACTACGCTCACTCCTTTTGGTAGAAACTGCAGTCTGTCCTTGTTAGTAGCACAATCCGCCCCTCACCAATCAAGTGAGGAACAAATTGTGCCTCCTTAAAGCTTGAACAGAGAGATGCTGCTAAATGCTGAACCTGGAGTGTCACAATGTTTACTCAAGACAATCAATTTAAAAAGTCCTTCTCCTCACCCATCCAGCACCCCACTAGTTGTAATGGTGGCACTTCATAATAAACATAAAACTCTATATTCAGAAATCTCAGAAAACCATTTTCTCCAGTTTGATATCCACGAGCTATAAGCCTACTACGGTATAAAACTATGGATCAAAAAAATTGTCAGATGTAGCTCCATGGGAAAATGGAGATCCTTCATGATTTGAATCATTTCGTGAAAGGTCGTCAGGCCCAGCCCATTTCGGCCTTAGACAATTGGTCAGTTGCGGCGCGAAAGAATCAGCACCATGGACAGTGGTTTAAATTTCCATTTTGCCCTTCAGCGTCACTATTCTTGTTTTAACGGATACATTATATATGAGCATGGCCATAATATTTTCAGCAGAGACCGGACAGACTGTTCACACAGAGAAATTAAATAACTGCAATTTTGGGAAATATATTCATTTCCTCGAGGTCAAGGAAGTCAGGAGAGCCTAGTTGTGTTAGTTTGATTCTGGTTGCTCGTTTTCAAGTCCTACACCATCCACTATACCTATTTCTCTCAATGGATAGTATTCTACCGTAGACCTGTCGCTTATTTACTGTCTGGATCTGAACAGATACGGGTGAGGGCCAGAGCCTACAGGATCAAAGCTTTCATAACCATGACAGCCTCTGCTTGTGCGCACATCAATTTCACCCCTTGACCACAGCAGTTTTCTTCCTTTCACGCAGAAATACGCATATATGACGTTGATTGGGATGGGGAAGTACAGGTTCAAAGCATCCTAACTACAGTCGGCACAGTTGCTATGAAAGACCAGTGCTTTCATTTACACAAGCGCAAAGCAGCAACCGGCAGAGATACCAACTTTCCCTGGGATTTTAGAGATCACATGCAGGTTACGTTATCATGGATTTAAGGAATTCATATTTGTTTTTATTGACATCTACTACTGCCACTGTTTTGTAAACGTATCACGGTGAAGTTTCTAATCATTTTTGAAGAAATAAATTATTTCCACGATAATGAATATACTATACGCATGTGCGTGTAGGCCTACTGCATCGATTCCTCATATTTAATCAAAGCCACGACTATGTTGCACCTTGGGTAATGAATGTATCGTTTTAATCAACCAAATGATCCATGCCTTACTTTTCTGGAATCGTACGACATGTCAGGTGTCTCTCTCTCTCTGTGTGTGTGTGTGTGTGTGTGTGTGTGTGTGTGTGTGTGTGTGTGTGTGTGTGTGTGTGTGTGTGTGTGTGTGTGTGTGTGTGTGTGTGTGTGTGTGTGTGTGTGTGTATCAACGGTATCATGTAGCCTATGGAAACCACCCGCCTAAATGTTTAGCCTGTCGAATATTGCTGCAGAGACGCCCCATGGCTTCCCATCTGTTACTAACTCTCAAACATCTTTAAATCACTATTCCACATGTAGACTATAGCTATGTCGACAAGGGGAGAACGTATGGCCACTTGCAAATAAAGGAATTAGCCTACAGTTCTAATCATTTGATGTGCTTTGCCAGGATCGACTTCACTGTCAAGATTAAAGAATAAACTTACCGCAGTTTTCACACAAGATCCTTCCAACATCTTTTTTTAGATTATTCCCACGAGTGTCTATGGGAGCATACGACGCCTTGAAAACCAGAGGCTCATCAGTTGGGTCCATGAAAAAAATATACTTGTGATTCTTTATCACTGTGGTGCAAAGAGCCTCCGATCCGAATTCCCCCACGGTGACGAGCTGCTCCCGTTCCAGACCTCCGCTGTTCCGCGGCCACAAGTCCAGCACTTTGACATTCACACTGTACGCCTCGACTGAGTCGTTCAGAGGCGCGGACTGCACCTTGCCCTCGAACACCACGGCGGAATTGTAAGCCTGGTCCTGCAGAGAATTCAAACTCGGGGAGTAGCAGGCGAAAGAGACCCCGATGACCAGCATGGATAAATGTACTGAATCAAGCCTCATGCCGCCTGCTTTGGCTCGGTGGTCGCTGGTCGCGTTGCGGCAGGGCTCTCTGGGCTGCGGGGCGATGGCGGTGGAGCTGGGTTGAAGGGAGAGACAGCAAATAGGCTCCAGTAGCACGGCAGCGCGGCAGACCTTGCGTAAGTGTCCATGCCATCGGGATCCGCTGCTTTTTCCGATAATTTTGCAATGGGGAAACACCAGCTAGGAACCGGAAACCGCGTAGGCTAATGATGCTGGGTTCAAATCCCGTCACTGCATTCAGCTAAAAATACATTCTTAAATGCAAACGATTCGTGGATTCTTCCCTTCAGAAGATGCCATATGCTGCCATAGAAGCCTATCCGCAAGACGACGCCAGTCTATCTTTGCCCAGAAATCGCAGTGGTCTGGTGGGCGCCTTGCTCAGCAGTGATGGTTTTCTGTATAATTCGCCACAGAGAAAATACCCCAAATGCTGCAGTCAACAATTAGTTTTGTAGTCCACTTGCAAAAAATGCATACGATTCATCCCTCTAAATAAACTGTGTTTTGCTCCACGGGTAATAAACCGCCTTCTCCCACAGCCCGTCTCTCTCCGCCTCCCCCACTTACCAGAGACGGAGAGAACATATGCTGATTACCAAAGGCTCTACCACAAAAAAATGTACTTAAGATTGGAGCACTATGATATAGCCTACGCCGATACAACCGCTTTCGGTCACCACACTCCCCCCAAAAGCCAACAAATGACTATCACTTCATGCTCTTCCCCATCACCAAATGGTTTCACGTTAAAATGAAATAATGAAATAAATACTGAAATGCATCACGCGTCCGTTTTTAAAAAAGCTTATTAGAGTAGACATATCCCTCCAAAGGAAAAAGGTAAAAAAAATCGATTGAAAAAGCAGCCGTAATCAGTGCACTAGATATACGGTGTTTCAGCTGAGATGACGCTGCGAAAGCAATTCAAAGCCTTGGATTCTTCATCAGACTGTTTTGAATGAGTTTTGCGTCTCATTCCATTATGAAGTCATGCCCTGCATTCAGATCACATTCGCTGCTCTGCCTCTGAAAAAAACACTGATGCTGAGGCGCTGCATCAAATCCATACAAGTAAAACAGCTGCGAATGGGCTTTTAAAGACAGGAGAAAACATATCTTTCACAATATAACAATGCATGGACAGACACTTGGTGCATATTGTTTTATTTGTGTGGGCTGTCAATGAGACATGCGTAATGGCATGGAGAGAACATACACATTGAAATTGAATATAGGCCTATACAACACATTCAGAAGCACACATCCTTCTTGTTTTTGTATAGTGAATTAGCTAAATAAGGCTATAATTTGAATGCGGAGAGAGTCACTGGATGTGAAGCTGAAAGCATTTACGAAGGGCGACATCTGCTGACCAACAAACAGGTGAGGCGCGTACGTCAGATTCTGAAATGCTTGCCTCGAATATGACGATTAACAACATAGCATACTCAACCCCAAGGAAGCCTACATAGCAAGGTCAGACAAAGACAGATAGACCGACAGGAAGAAATTACATTGGCAACACTGAGCCTAAAACACGAAGGCAGACTAACAACGTAGAAGAAGAACGTATACAGTCTTGTTACTATTTGGCCCACTTTATCACATAAGATAGCGTGTATTGCCTCTTTGGTAACATAAGAAAGCTGACCCGCCCGTTAACAAAATATGAAGACCGTATTTAAATATAGAAGTTAAGGTATTAATATCCCCCCACCTCTCCACCAAACTTACTAAGAAACGCTCATGAACAGCACGCACAAAGTTTGTCATACTAAAAGATTATCCAACAAATAGGGAGGGCTACCTACTAACGAAAGACCTTAGATGAGTATGTGAAATGGCCCAAGAGACGCAGCAGCGCTATCTCGCCCACTCCATGATTTTCCCATGGAACGCACGAGATCGGAGAGCTGTCCATGGTGCTAACCCCATCACGCCCAACTGGAGAAGCAACTTGCGCCTTCTCTCGTGCGGCTATTTCGGGTGGTCTACTCAACTGTTGTATTATATTCTGTAAGTGCTAATAGAAAATCTGTATATCCATGAGAAGACATTTGTTAATGAAATTTCAATTTAGCCACCAACCACAATAGGTCTAGATTAAACCGCACATTTAGGCTAATTAGCTCGTCATTTGATACATATTCTGGAGATAAGGACTATAATACGTCTCTGGCTTTCAGGATGAACAGGTTGGCCATATATAACGACCAAATAAAGAGAGAACCTACATACAACCTCCGCCTACTGTACAGGATGGGGCTATGCGGAATGAATCTTTTATTTTACCCCAGAAGAGCAAATTTCACATCTACTAGAAAGGGTTTTCAATAAATAAAAAATGTGTTAAATTAATTAAAAAGGTATGCTCATTGAATTAAGACATTACAACGGACGCATAGGTTAGTTACCCTTCGGCTGAACATTGAGACAGTGCACGTATCAAATAAGTATTCAATTCTCCGAATAAATTAAAGTAAGACAAGATGCCTGAATAGATTGAAGTAGAGGGATAGATTTAGTAAGAAGCAACAGCACAGGTTTTGGTTCTCTTCAAAAACAATATCCAGAAAGTACTAGTGGGTTGAGAAATCCTCCTCAAGCTGCAATTTCTAAAGAGCAACAGTGCGAGGCGCACGCGTTTTGCAGTTCACCCAGTAACTGAGCGTGCTGACATCAGAGGACACGCGTGCGGCGTTGAACTTGTAGGCTACGTGCATCCCTCTCCATGCCACGACTCGCTGTTTTGTTCCATCTTGTGAAGCGGCGAATCACTGACAGTAGGCCTACAAGGAGTTATTCACCTTTGTCTTTTTAGTGTCTGTCTGCGACGAGACTACACCGAGGCTGTTCAGGCGCTCTGCCTGTAAACTAAGCGGGGTAAGATATGCCTATCCTTGTTGTAATAGGTCTGTGACTTTGGGAAGAGGACGACGGGTTTATTTACATGTCATTGGGTTAATCACTGCAAACCTCTTTCTCACTTAATCGTTGCTCTGGTATGCATGCGATTTCACTCAGTAGTGGACAGTAGGCAGACAGCCTTGACGTGATAGACGAGATTTCCGGTAATATCGAAAGTAGTTGCCAGTCAAGCAATGTTGACAACTGGCACTGCAGTGAATCGACAGGAGCCATATAAGACATGTCTGCAAAAGCCTATGGAGACTGACAACCTACATCGCGCCCTCTGGTTTTATTCATAGCATACCTCAACACAAATCGTAGGCGTTTTTAAGTCAAGAAATATACTTTTCACACAATGACAATGTTGTCACATGCATTCACAGCCCAATCAGTGTTTTTCTTTTTTGCATCCTTCTTTGTCAACCACTTTACTGACATGACACCTCTTGAAGTCATTTATGAGATTGCTGGATATCTTGAGTGTTTGACCTTTGCTTTTAATGACTTTCATATTGCAGTGTTTTGGACCAAGCATCCTGGGCCAAATGAGCCAAAAGATCAAAGGACGTCTATTATTAACGTATCATTCCCTTGTATAATATTGACCTATGATCCAAGACGAACACACAAAATACAAATCCAGCAGACAGCGTCTGAAAATGCAACTGTAACTCCAGAGGAAGGTGGGGCAAACGTGGATTTTCGAGATTTTACATAATTAAACGGTCATGTATATAGCATACAGACTTAATTATTGTAATATTTGCAACTGAGTGAAAACATGCCGGATATCCCCCCATTTTCAGAGGTGGATTAGTTTTCTTTGTATTATTCTGCTTCTTTGACCCTTGTGCCATGAAGATAAGTCGACCTGTTGTGGGGATAAGTCGACCTGTTGTGGGGATAAGTCGACCTGTTGTGGGGATAAGTCGACCTGTTGTGGGGATAAGTCGACCTGATGTGGGGATAAGTCGACCTGTTGTGGGGATGATCAAAAGTATGAATCCAAATAATGACATCAAGGGACCATTGAAACAATGTTCTTATCCATTACAGTTCCCAATTCTTGGACTCATGAAGAAGACGAGAACATTATTATGATAAATGGAAGCGAACACCAGCCTATACAACTGATAAATGGCCACATCTGCGCTCTGAGAAGTTCTATAAAACTAATATTTCAATAAGTGTGTGTGTGTGTGTGGGGGGGGGGGGGGGGTCTTATCAAAAGCTGCCATGCCAAAGGAGGGTGCACAAAATAGTCACTTAAAGGGGAAATTAAATAAGCGTTATTAAACCTTTTTTGACTGTACAAAATCAGCTATACAATTGTGAAAATGTATCTTACCTTACAATATAGTCTGATGTGTGAATCCAAAACGATGCAGTGAGATATTTTAGTGAGATATATCATCTTAATCAAAATATATATAATCACATACGCTACAAGACAACATACATTTTGAGGCCTCTGCACTGATGGACGAGAGGGAAAGACAAGCTAAATACTATCATATATCCATCAAATTCTATTGTCGTTGTTAAATAAAATGATTGCCTATAGGTAAATCTGTTGTCTGACGTTTTATGGGTCTCGTTCTTAGTTGCGAGTGAGACTGAAGCAATATCATTGTTTTTCAGCAACATCCTAACAGTTTCCTCTTCGATAAAAGTTTTCCTTCGGTCTATTTCTGAAACATTGACGTATACAATATCTCATTTGACTTACAGGTTGATTATTAGTCTATTTGTAGCCTAACCTTGCAGTTTATTCTTAGTGAGGGTCTATTTTCGATATTTCCATTTTGATTAAAGACATTTGTAAACAATTTGTAGGCGATGAGAACGTTTTGTAAAATATTTTTCAACAAATGTCCCGTCATTCACTATTACTTTGCTCGAGAACTGCGAAATTTATTTTCATTTATTAGGCCCTTATATGCGCCGCCCTTTTCCACCTTGAGGGATCGAGAAATGTATTTTTTCAAATGTATTATTGTCATAAAGAAATTAGACGTTACACAAAATGTGACCAGCGATGTGGAAATAAGCAACATTTGCTAGTTGAGATGTATGAAGCCAAATGAAAAACACTTAAAACAAAGTCTATTCAGCAATAATATTAATTTAGCTGTGATAAAACCAGATACATAAAAATCAACTGCAATCATTTTTGCTATATAAACAATTACAAATATGATAGATATAGGTGCATCTGCCGCTGGTGTCAACGTCACTTTCAAAATTAAAATAAATACAATTAAAATAAATGTCAGTGTCAGAGTAGGCTACAGGTCAACAAAGCCCCATTGGCATTCAGGTAGACATAGCCTAAATGAATATTTCCAGAACGAAACAATGTATATCATTCGATGGCGTGCATGTGGGCTAGACTAGAGAATGGAAGTAATGCATCTGTTTTGTTTATTGATAGATATTAGTTCTTAGTCCTGAAAGAATGAATAAGCCAGCGCATGATGCACCATATTTGCAATTTCTTCCTTCCTCAAGTGAACATCAACATCATGCATATCAAACGAAGATGTTTGTGGTCATACATCATAACGATATATCATATATTAGCTTATTCAAGTACATCTGAATAACAATGAACTTAATCAAATCAGCATCTAATAATCTAAATATTAGATGCATTTCATTTGGTCTACTTGTTTTTGTAACACAAGTATACACTTATTTGTATAGTTAGTTACATGCGTGTTCTTCTCTTCTAATAAAAAATCTAATGTTTTTTTTATTGCAACGCTTAAATCGTTGGTACTTTAGCATTTTCGATCAAATACACAGTTTCTAACACGTCCTTTACATCCTGATAATGGCAATAGCCTGTGCTATTTTTCACCAATGTTAAATCAATTAAAAAAGAACGTAAAATGACTTAAATTAAGTTTAAATACCATTTTTTTAAAGAAATTTCAGCAAATATAAATACGTAAGATAAAAAATGCGTTATAGTCGATTACACACGAGATATAATGTTTTATTGAACAAAAGTTACAATTCTATTTCACATAGGCTAACGATGGACTATAGCCTGCATCTCAGTACTAGAGGCGTCACTACAGACCCTGGTTCGTTTCCAGACTGTATCACAACCGGCTGTGATTGGGAGTCCTTTATGGCAGCGCAAAATTGTCCCAGCCTCTTCCGGATTAGGGTTTGGCTGGGGTAGGCCGTCATTGTAAATAAGAATTTGTTGTTAACTGACTTGCCTTGTTAAATAAAGGTTAAATAAAATACAAAAATAATTGCTACTTCTTTTATTCACACAAGCCATAAGACAATAGTAATAGAAGCACTGTTTAGATAACATACCGGACGAAACATAATTCTGAAAGCTACCCAGTCGGACGGATGGACTTTGATACAATGGAATTTAATGACTAATGATTAATAGACTATACATATCTAGTTCTTGGCTTACAGTTGAACATCTTCTGTTTCAAATTAAACAATGTGTTAGTTATGTCAATTATCATATTTTAAATATGTAACATTTTAAGTTTAAAATGTTGTGCATTTGTCTTGAGGTTATTTGCGCAGTTTGGAACTCGTGAGAGCAGGTTGCATATGACTGTATCACTAGGCCTACTATTTTCAGATTCAAATCAAAAGACTTGGCTTTCATAAAAATACAAATAAACATCCGATCAACGTAGGCCTAAAATCTGAGACACGAGTAGGTATCACAAAAGTGCAATTATGAAATGTTTGCCTACGGTCTATTCTAGTAGGCCTAACCATACTCTATTTGGTAGGCTACTCTCTTTTTGGTAGGCCTAACAAAACGAATGGTAACGGTTCTTTTAAGTAGACCACATTGACAGGGGATTGAAAAAAATACTCACCCTTTCACCATGATAGCATGTCTGTCTGGGCCTAAATTGTGTCATATCATCCCAAGGTCGAAACAGGAAAGATTGGTACAGCAACTGTATGTAAACGACAAAATAAATAAGCCAAACAGAGACACTTAAATCAACAGACTTTCTTATTAAACCTGGTAGCAGACCTTCCAGTTGTTTCCGAATAGGGGCGTCACTTACAATACTTAATATAGAGACAGAACAGTTTCCAAATGTCACGAATCAAGGCTTTCAGATTGATTTGTTAACAGTGGCGGTTAATTGGTAGGCCTACATTGGACAGACTAACAGTGTATAAATAGATATGCGTAAAATGTACCTTTTGGCCTAGATATCCATTTGGGTTTAATACTTAGACTACTACCAAAGTAGTAATAGATGGTAGGCCTGCATAGTATTTTCACGCAAGGGCAACCCTAACGTATGTAGCCTAATGTCAAATGTTTCCTTGAAGGTGATGCTCTGCAATGTTTTGCGGCCACCAAAAGCTGTCACTCATTCTATGCATGGCTTTTTGGAAACATGGAGTTCTTAATTTTTATTTCACCTCTTTTCCCATTGCATTATTTATCATCATTAAACCATAGGCTTACACACAACAAATTCGCAAACATAACAGACAATAACCAACAGTGCAATAACCTAGTAATAAGTTAGAGGAATTAAGCCATTTTTAGGCATAGACCTACGATTTTACGAATTAAGGTTTTATATACACGATCCAAGTAAAATGCCACGATTATTGCACTTCAGAATTGCTCGTAATCCAATTTGACAGTCAAAATAATAACTTCAATTTAAGCTTTGAAGTGGTAAGATTGAATCAGAATAACCTGAGAATTTAGACGCCGAGGAAAAACGGCAATTGATGTATGAATGCGCCACGATTGTATGTAGGCCTAAATTATATTATAGAATTTCCACTTTGAGGCCCCCTCAATAGATGTTCTTCTTGTATTTCCCTCTGTGTAGATCTCGCGAGAGTGGTGGCGTGGCTGGCTGTGTGGTTGCAGTAGACAGAGGGAGAAGGCAGGCAGCATCATGGCGGACAGAGACAGTGGAAGTGAGCAGGGAGGAGCAGCCACGGGCCCGGGCGTCGGTTCCATGCACCCGGTGACAGGAGGGGCGGGCTCGGCTTCCGGGCTGCAACACGAGACGCAAGAGCTGGCGTCGAAACGAGTTGACATTCAAAATAAACGTTTCTATCTGGACGTGAAGCAGAACGCAAAAGGCCGCTTCTTAAAGATAGCTGAAGTCGGGGCCGGGGGAAACAAGAGCCGCCTCACTCTCTCCATGTCAGTGGCAGTCGAGTTCCGTGACTACTTAGGGGACTTCATCGAACATTATGCCCAATTAGGTCCTAGCAATCCGGACATCGCACAGGATGAGCCGAGGCGAGCACTTAAAAGCGAATTCTTGGTCCGGGAGAATCGGAAGTATTACATGGATCTGAAAGAGAACCAGAGAGGCCGGTTTCTGAGGATTCGACAGACCGTGAACCGGGGGCCCGGTTTGGGATCCACGCAAGGCCAGACAATTGCTCTGCCTGCACAGGGACTTATTGAGTTTCGTGACGCTTTGGCAAAACTCATTGACGACTACGGAGTAGATGACGAACCTGCCGAGTTGCCAGAGGGTACCTCCTTGACAGTAGACAACAAACGCTTTTTCTTCGACGTGGGCTCCAATAAATACGGAGTGTTCATGAGGGTAAGCGAGGTGAAGCCAACATACCGCAACTCTATCACGGTGCCCTACAAAGTGTGGTCCAAATTTGGAAATACGTTCTGTAAATACGCGGAGGAGATGAAGAAGATCCAGGAGAAACAGCGGGAGAAAAGGGCATGTGAAATGCAGCAACAAGAGGAGATGCATGCTGATGATGCAGACGAGGATTGATATATAGAGCAAAAACATGCAAGAAAATAATCGAAATAACAAAGAGAAATTATAATAACTTTACTGTAAAAAGAAAGAAATCTAAAGATTTAACTGTAATTGTTTAACTCCAAGGGAGCACCACCCACAAAAAAAATAAACCTCCACAAACTGACAGTTATGACATGTTGTCACCCATCGCTGGATGTTACCCACTTACCCACCATTAATACAGTAAGCGGCTGCTAAACAAAGTAATAACATTATATATGAACCGTGTTTCCTACTTGATGATAAAGAACTGAGTGTTTATTTCTCTTATTAACCAATAACTTTTGTACACGTTAAAGATATTATTAGTGTTTGCAATGTTCAAATGGAATTATTGCCGAGTTATGAGAAACAAGTCCTTTTCATTTGACTTCAGCACAAAATCAGATATTTTAGTTTTTTTAACCAAAATTTAAAACCTTTTTAAGAGGTTGACATAGTGTAGGTCTACTTGCCACCCTATTTACTTGTACCTGTGAGTAGAGATTTGTTTACACATAAATCATATGAGGGCTAGGCCTGCTTTGGAATTTAGTTTAGATGTCATGCAGTCTGCCTATGTACTTTTTTTCAATGTCATGCAACGAAATAAGTGCTCTCTCTCTCTCGTGCAATATGCATTGCATTGAACTGGTCAATGGAACTCGACATGAAAACTTTCAAAAGGAATATTACTGTTGTAACTTTTGTTTCAGTTGAAAGTGTCGTCATGCAGATCGTTATACTATAGACGATCTTTGTGTCTCGTCATGCAATGTGTTTTTTAAAAAAAAGGTACCGTCTTAGATTAAGGAAGTGCAGTGACAACATGCAGCAAATGACATGAGAAGTGGTTGAGAACAGCATATTTATCATATAGACCACTCAACCCTGCTAGCACCACCTAAATTGGCATCATGGTCTATTGATAGTGCTGATTTTTTTTTAAAGTAAAGCATGGTTTTGAAAATCTGAAATGTATGTCAACATCAGGGCTTATGAATAAGAGGTTTTCTGTTGGGCAATTTGACACACAAAGGACCAGCAAATATCAGCCAACCAATAAGATGCCAATGTACCAATGAGTGCTGTTGCTGCATGTTTACCTGTACAAAGCCTGATATTGGTTTTCACACATTGTGGCTCAAGGACACCTCTCCAAGCTGCTTGTCATCCCTGTAAATGCTCAACTGATCTTTAGATTGAATGCTGGTCTGAATATCTGTTGTTTCCAAAGAAGCTGGAAACAATCAGATCATGTCAGATTTGTCCCAGTATTTAGTGAAAAGATGGCCTGGCATATTGGATGGAGTATAAAGCAGTAGGCCTAACTGTCCTTGAGCCCCCCTGGTTAAAGCCACTGGTGTAAATGGTACACGGATGAGAGCGTCCTCGGCATATAAACAACCTGGTGCCTTAAACACTCCACATGATTACATGCTGGCCTGATGCTTTGGATCACAGTTTGGGTTTTAGTTTTTTTCCCGTATTGCTTTTCCGTGTGCCGCAGCACAACTTGTGGTGCCAAGGGGTTCTTTAAGAACCCTTCCGAAAGGAAAAGGGGCAGATTACAAAGCTTTTTCTGCCACCTTTCCCAATCTCACTCTCATCCCCAAGCCATCCAGGTATCGGCCTACATGTAAATGTGAAAGGGGGTGGTCACCTAGAAGACAATGCATAGGAGGCTGCTCTTCACAGGCCCAGCCTGGCGAGGTGGAGCAGAGAGCAGTTGCTGACTGGTAACATCACTGTGGACTGGATTGAGGCTTGTTGGAGGCCCCCTTGTGACGCTCTCTGTGTGTAGTTCTATGGCTTGGGCAGTAATGTGTAATTTGTAAGTTGCTAAAGACCTCAATTAGGGGGAGTAGTAAGCATGTCTTATTTTGATTTGTGTTTAGTTTTTTAGTTTGAACTTTTCAGCGTTACTCCACATCGTTTGTCATTTTGAATGTTTGTTTTTTTTTGCTCACAAAGGATATTTTCTTTTCAGTGCAACATTTCATTACTGTGTGCAATATCCTATGTGCCGATTCATGGCAATATGTATATCAATTAAATATATGATTAATATTTGAACGCATGTGGCTGAATTCCATGTTTATTTCTCTTCAAGGTTTTAAATGCCTTTATCTGCACTTAAACAGAAGTCCAACCAGGGAGACAAAGTCAATCTAACAAAGCAAGCTTCATCCTTCCTGATGAGGACACACCCAACACCCTAACATTCACAATAACTAACATGCTGAGGATTAGTGTCGTCTGTTCCCTAGGCCTCTATTACCTCTCCCTATGGCTTGGGAAGTCTGTCTCCTAGGCCTCTATTATCTCTCCCTTTGGTTTGGGAAGTCTGTCTCGTAGGCCTCTATCTCTCCCTATGGCTTGGGAAGTCTGTCTCCTAGGCCTCTATTATCTCTCCCTATGGCTTGGGAAGTCTGTCTCCTAGGCCTCTATTACCTCTCCCTATGGCTTGGGAAGTCTGTCTCCTAGGCCTCTATTAACTCTCCCTATGGCTTGGGAAGTCTGTCTCCTAGGCCTCTATTACCTCTCCCTATGGCTTGGGAAGTCTGTCTCGTAGGCCTCTCCCTATGACTTGGGAAGTCTGTCTCCTAGGCCTCTATTATCTCTCCCTTTGGTTTGGGAAGTCTGTCTCGTAGGCCTCTACCTCTCCCTATGACTTGGGAAGTCTGTCTCCTAGGCCTCTATTATCTCTCCCTATGACTTGGGAAGTCTGTCTCATAGGCCTCTATTATCTCTCCCTATGGCTTGGGAAGTCTGTCTCGTAGGCCTCTACCTCTCCCTATGACTTGGGAAGTCTGTCTCCTAGGCCTCTATTATCTCTCCCTATGGCTTGGGAAGTCTGTCTCCTAGGCCTCTATTATCTCTCCCTATGGTTTGGGAAGTCTGTCTCGTAGGCCTCTACCTCTCCCTATGACTTGGGAAGTCTGTCTCCTAGGCCTCTATTATCTCTCCCTATGGCTTGGGAAGTCTGTCTCATAGGCCTCTATCACTTCTCCCTATGGCTTGGGAAGTCTGTCTCATAGGCCTCTATCACCTCTCCCTATGACTTGGGAAGTCTGTCTCCTAGGCCTCTACCTCTCCCTATGACTTGGGAAGTCTGTCTCCTAGGCCTCTATTATCTCTCCCTTTGGTTTGGGAAGTCTGTCTCGTAGGCCTCTACCTCTCCCTATGACTTGGGAAGTCTGTCTCCTAGGCCTCTATTATCTCTCCCTATGGCTTGGGAAGTCTGTCTCCTAGGCCTCTATTATCTCTCCCTATGGTTTGGGAAGAGTAAAGGGATTGGATGATTGTAGGGAATGAAAATATGTTGAGTTTTGCTGCAAAGAAAAAGCAGGTTACAGCCTTGTTTCTTTATTTGGTACGATATTTATTAAGGTGTATGTTGTTCTCCTTCCTGTCTTCAGTGGTTGATGTTTGTAGCACATTGCTTTCCCAGGTGGATGAAATGTCAGACCAATATTAGTTTGAAATGATCTCAACAAGGAATGTCTTTTTTTCTCTCTTATGTTGCGACCCTTTACAAAGAGGATAATGGATTAACTCATTCGGTGTTGATGCGTCGAATATAATTTATGTGCATTTTACAAATTGTAAAAAAAAATAAATGTAATTTACCCACATCTGACATAAATGAATCTTCAATATGTATGTGCTTTTTTTTTTTCCTCATGTGGTTGTCTTCTGTAAGAAATGGCCATGTGAGATCGGCAAACTGGGTAGGGTTTCTGCTCCGTGTCTATTTTCGGTTATGAATATTGCTATGCTACAGAAACACTTCAGCTAATCTATCAGATACTAGAGCATCATGTCGCCCATTACATGTTTGTCATTGCTTTATTTTACTATGTTATAATGGATATGGTTTGCAGTGATTTGTGATAAGCGCTTTGTATTTTATCCTAGGATTATCTTTTGTTTTGCCAAGCAATAATCTACAGAAACTTGTAAACTAACACTCACAGCTCAATGTTCTACCACCATCATGTGTAGCAGCTAATTGGTTCTAGGGTTCCATACCACTGATTTACAATTGTTAACCTCCACATACGTGCAAATCCTAAAATGAAATCTGCACACAACTTGTGTGTGCAGATCTCCCATTGACATGAATGGGCAATTTTTAAGTCAGGAGGGGGGACATATTTGATGTGCTGGAATCTATAGATGTTAGAATATTATTGTCACTGCTGGACTACTAGAGAACCAGCAGCTGCACTGCCAGAATGTATTATAAAAACAATACCTCTGAAGAAGAGGCATCACATGGTCATGATGACTCTTTTACAATCTCCAGTGTTAAAGACTTTTGTAGAGTCTGTTCAAGACCTTCACTGCTTGTGTAGATTCACATTTGTCCTAGGCTACCCATGGACACCCACGTGTGAAGGTCAAGCAAATTCCTTTCTGGCTGGTGTTAGAATGAGACCTGCTGTTTGTGACGTGAAGGCTATGTAAACATTGAAATGAAATGTAAAAGGTATGTATTTATATATCCTGTCCCGTATATGTTTAGTCAAATGTATTATTCATGTACCCAAAATGGCCACGTGGGCACACTCAGTACTGCTACGGTGGCAATATTTATCATTCTCATGATCACACCGGTCATGATATATGTAACGTTCACATTAACGTAAACATTCATTTAAGTCTGCTGCTGTGACGCATGTTTCATGTTGTGCTGGCACTAGTCACCTTGTGCTTTTATCTAACCAATCCACAATCTTCATAGTAACATGGATGTCTGGTGACTCACTTTTTTAAGTGGGATGGCGTGCAAGGAGACCATGGAAAGTGTCAAAATAGAATCCCTTTTTATTTGTCACATACTCCGAATACAACGGGTGTAGATTTAAATGTGAAATTCTTGATTACGAGCCCTTCTCAATGATGCAGAGTAAAAGTGACATCAGGATAGATAATCTGATAAATAAAGGAGAGTAGCAGCTGCATATGATGAGTTTAAAAGTGTGTGTGTGTGTGTGTGTGTGTGTACAGTGCATTCGGAAAGTATTCAGACTTTTACCACATTTTGTTATGTTACAGCCTTATACAAAAATGTATCAAATAGTTTGACCCTTTACTCATTACTTTGTTGAAGCACATTTGGCAACAATTACAGCCTGGAGTCTTCTTGGGTATGATGCTACAAGCTTGGCACAACTGTATTTGGGGAGTTTCTGGGCCACTCAAGAACATTCAGAGAATTGTCCCGAAGCCACTCCTGCGTTGTCTTGGCTGTGTGCTTAGAGTCGTTGTCCTGTTGGAAGGTGAACCTTTGCACCAGTCTGAGGTCGTGAGCACTCTGGAGTAGGTTTTCATCAAGGATCTCTCTGTACTTTGCTACATTCATCTTTCCCTTGATCCTGACTAGTCTCCCAGTCCCTGCAGCTGAAAAACATCCCCACAGCATGATGCTGCCACCACCATGCTTCACCGTAAGGATGGTGCCAGGTTTCCTCCAGATGTGACGTTTGGCATTCAGGCCAAAGAGTTCAATCTTGGTTTCATCAGAGCAGAGAATCTTGTTTCTCATGGTCTGAGAGCCTTTAGGTGCCTTTTGACAAACTCTAAGCGGGCTGTCATGTGCCTTTTTCTGAGGAGTGTCTTCCGGCTGGCCTGATTGGTGGAGTGCTGCAGAGATGTTTGTCCTTCTGAAAGGTTCTCCCATCTCCACAGTGAGTGACCATCGAGTTCTTGGTCACCTCCCTGACCAATGCCCTTCTCGCCCGATTGCTCAGTTTGGCCGGGCAGCCAGGTCTAGGACGAGTTTTGGTGGTTCCAACTTCTTCCATTTAAGAATGATGGAGGCCACTGTGTTCTTGGGGACTTTCAATGCTGCTGAAATGTTTTGGTACCATTCCCCAGATCTGTGCCTCGACACAATCCTGTCTCGGCGCACTACAGACAACTCCTTCGACCTCATGGCTTGGCTCTGACATGCACTGTCATCTGTGGGACGTTATATAGACAGGTGTGTGTCTTTCCAAATGAATTGAATTTACCACAGGTGGACTCCAATCAAGTTGTAGAAACAAGCAAAGGGTCTGAATACTTATGTAATAAGGTATTTCTGTTTTCAATTGTTAATACATTTGCTAAAATGTTCTCTTCATCATTATGGGATATTGTGTGCAATTTAAAATAAGCCTGGAATGTATCAAAATGTGAGAAAAGTCTAGGGGTCTTAATCATTTACAAAGGCAAGTATTCAGACCAGTCAAATGCTTGGACACACCTAATAATTCAAGGGTTTTTCTTTATTGTTACTATGTTCTACATTGTAGAATAATAGTGAAGACGTACACAATGAAATTACATATATGGAATCATTTAGTATCCAAAAAAGTGTTTAACAAATATATTTGAGATTCTTCAAAGTAGCCACTCTTTGCCTTGATGACAGCTTTTGCACACTCTTGGCATTCTCTCAACCAGCTTCATGAGGTAGTCACATGGAATGCTTTTTCAATAGTCTTAAATTAGTTCCCACATATGCTGAACACTTGTTGGCTGCTTTTTCTTCAATCTGCGGTCCAACTCACCCCAATCCATCTCAGTTGGGTTGAGGTCAGGTGATTGTGGAGGCCAGGTCATCTGATGCAGCACTTCATCACTCTCCTTCTTGGTCAAATAGCCTTTACACAGCCTGGAGGTGTGTTGGGTCATTGTCCTGTTGAAAAACAAATGATAGTCCCATTAAACGCAAACCAAATGGGATGGCGCATCGCTGCAGAATGCTGTGGTAGCCATGCTGGTTAAGTGTGCCCTGAATTCTAAATAAATCACTGACAGAGTCACCAGCAAAGCACCATCACACCACCTCCTCCATGTTTCACGTTGGGAACCACATATGCAGAGATCATCCGTTCACCTACTCTGCGTCTCACAAAGACACAGCGGTTGGAACCAAAAATCTTAAATTTGGACTCATCAGACCAAAGGACAGATTTCTACTGGTCTAATGTCCATTGCTCGTGTTTCTTGGCCCAAGCAAGTCTCTTCTTATTGGTGTCCTTTAGTAGTGGTTTCTTTGTAGCAATTTGACCTTGAAGGCCTGATTCACACAGTCTCCTCTGAACAGTTGATGTTGAGATGTGTCTGTTACTTGAACTCTGTGAAGCATTTATTTGGGCTGCAATTCCTGAGTCTGTTAACTCTAATGAAGTTATCCTCTGCAACAGAGGTAACTCTGGGTCTTCCTTTCCTGTGGCGGTCCTCATGAGAGCCAGTTTCATCATAGCGCTTGATGAAAAATACACGTAAAAGTACATTTTTCTGCATATCTAAGCGTACCTCTTGAGCTGTCTGTCTCCTCCTGACTGACTGGTGGTTATTTTTTTTAAAGAAACTAAATATGCTTCTCTGCGTCTCTACAAAAATCTGGGTAAAAGACAAAGGAATTAGAATCTTATTCAGTTCATTTAGTTATTGCTGGCTTTTCTAAAGACTAACAACCTTGCCAGCAGGCATGCCAGCTACGATAGTTAGACAAGCTAGCCATCTCTAACTTGATTGATAGCCTGAAATGGCTTCTTCATAGCTAGTTATGAGGTTAGGTACCTATCTGGGCTAGCTAAAGCAACTTCATGCTGTAGTATTTCAGAGAAACAATACCCAAAAAATAAATATATATATTTATTTTACATTTTGGTGTTGTTTCTCTGAAATACTGTATATATAGATATATATATATATATATATATATATATATATATATATATATATATATATATATATATATTTAACAGGTAAAAATCTGATGGGGCATGACGCCTCTGGTCACAGGGACCTATTGGGTGCAAGTCCCAATAGGGCTACCTCTACATTTGCTACAATATCATAAGGACAAATAGAAAGGGAATGGAAAGGGGGATACCTAGTCAGTTGTACAACTGAATGCATTAAACTGAAATGTGTCTTCCACATTTAACCCAAATGGTAGATGCATTGCAAAACCAAAGTCTAACTGACTTTGGGCAAATTTGAGTAGCTTTTACCTATGGATAAACTGAAGAGACTTAAATGAAAAGGTTTCCAAGGTTTGAATATGTCCTAACCTGATTAAATTGTGACGGAAGGAAATGACTAGGCTGCATTCACACAGGCAGCCCAATTCAAATATTTTTTTCCACTAATTGGTATTTTGACCATTCACATCAGATCTGATCTGATGCTGATCTGATTGGTCAAAAGACCAATTAGTGAAAAAAAACTATCAGAATTGGGCTGCCTGTCTAAAGCAGCCATGTGAGCACACCACAACCTAAGTGATAGCCTACTGCAGGTGCATATCTCTCACTTTAATGACACACGAAGATAAACAGTAGGCAGTTGCAATACCTTTATCAAATGCTTCCATACCTGTAGACCTACCGGAGTTGCAGAACTTGCTATTTGTAAAGGACAGCATGCATGGCTCTGGTTTTGGAACGCATCTTACTTGCTATTTGTAAAGGACAGCATGCATGGCTCTGGTTTTGGAATGCATCTTTCTTCCTATTTGTAAAGGACAGCATGGCTCTGGTTTTGGAACGCATCTTACTTGCTATTTGTAAAGGACAGCATGCATGGCTCTGGTTTTGGAATGCATCTTTCTTCCTATTTGTAAAGGACAGCATGGCTCTGGTTTTGGAACGCATCTTACTTGCTATTTGTAAAGGACAGCATGCATGGCTCTGGTTTTGGAATGCATCTTTCTTCCTATTTGTAAAGGACAGCATGGCTCTAGCTTTGGAACGCATCTTTCTTGCTATTTGTAAAGGACAGCATGCATGGCTCTGGTTTTGGAATGCATCTTTCTTCCTATTTGTAAAGGACAGCATGGCTCTGGTTTTGGAACGCATCTTACTTGCTATTTGTAAAGGACAGCATGCATGGCTCTGGTTTTGGAAAGCATCTTACTTGCTATTTGTAAAGGACAGCATGGCTCTGGTTTTGGAATGCATCTTTCTTCCTATTTGTAAAGGACAGCATGCATGGCTCTGGTTTTGGAACGCATCTTACTTGCTATTTGTAAAGGACAGCATGGCTCTAGCTTTGGAATGCATCTTTCTTCCTATTTGTAAAGGACAGCATGGCTCTAGCTTTGGAATGCATCTTTCTTCCTATTTGTAAAGGACAGCATGGCTCTGGTTTTGGAACGCATCTTTCTTCCTATTTGTAAAGGACAGCATGCATGGCTCTGGTTTTGGAACGCATCTTTCTTCCTATTTGTAAAGGACAGCATGCATGGCTCTGGTTTTGGAACGCATCTTACTTGCTATTTGTAAAGGACAGCATGGATCTAGCTTTGGAATGCATCTTTCTTCCTATTTGTAAAGGACAACATGGCTCTGGTTTTGGAACGCATCTTTCTTGCTATTTGTAAAGGACAGCATGGCTCTGGTTTTGGAACGCATCTTACTTGCTATTTGTAAAGGACAGCATGGCTCTAGCTTTGGAATGCATCTTTCTTCCTATTTGTAAAGGACAGCATGGCTCTAGCTTTGGAATGCATCTTTCTTCCTATTTGTAAAGGACAGCATGGCTCTAGCTTTGGAACGCATCTTACTTGCTATTTGTAAAGGACAGCATGCATGGCTCTGGTTTTGGAATGCATCTTTCTTTCTATTTGTAAAGGACAGCATGGCTCTGGTTTTGGAACGCATCTTACTTCCTATTTGTAAAGGACAGCATGGCTCTAGCTTTGGAACGCATCTTACTTGCTATTTGTAAAGGACAGCATGGCTCTAGCTTTGGAATGCATCTTTCTTCCTATTTGTAAAGGACAGCATGGCTCTGGTTTTGGAACGCATCTTTCTTCCTATTTGTAAAGGACAGCATGGCTCTAGCTTTGGAACGCATCTTACTTGCTATTTGTAAAGGACAGCATGGCTCTAGCTTTGGAATGCATCTTTCTTCCTATTTGTAAAGGACAGCATGGCTCTAGCTTTGGAATGCATCTTTCTTCCTATTTGTAAAGGACAGCATGGCTCTAGCTTTGGAATGCATCTTTCTTCCTATTTGTAAAGGACAGCATGGCTCTGGTTTTGGAACGCATCTTACTTGCTATTTGTAAAGGACAGCATGCATGGCTCTGGTTTTGGAATGCATCTTTCTTCCTATTTGTAAAGGACAGCATGGCTCTGGTTTTGGAACGCATCTTACTTGCTATTTGTAAAGGACAGCATGCATGGCTCTGGTTTTGGAATGCATCTTTCTTCCTATTTGTAAAGGACAGCATGGCTCTAGCTTTGGAATGCATCTTTCTTCCTATTTGTAAAGGACAGCATGGCTCTGGTTTTGGAACGCATCTTTCTTCCTATTTGTAAAGGACAGCATGCATGGCTCTGGTTTTGTAACGCATCTTTCTTCCTATTTGTAAAGGACAGCATGCATGGCTCTGGTTTTGGAACGCATCTTACTTGCTATTTGTAAAGGACAGCATGCATGGCTCTGGTTTTGGAACGCATCTTACTTGCTATTTGTAAAGGACAGCATGCATGGCTCTGGTTTTGGAACGCATCTTTCTTCCTATTTGTAAAGGACAGCATGGCTCTGGTTTTGGAACGCATCTTACTTGCTATTTGTAAAGGACAGCATGGCTCTAGCTTTGGAATGCATCTTTCTTCCTATTTGTAAAGGACAGCATGGCTCTAGCTTTGGAATGCATCTTTCTTCCTATTTGTAAAGGACAGCATGGCTCTAGCTTTGGAATGCATCTTTCTTCCTATTTGTAAAGGACAGCATGGCTCTAGCTTTGGAATGCATCTTTCTTCCTATTTGTAAAGGACAGCATGGCTCTAGCTTTGGAATGCATCTTTCTTCCTATTTGTAAAGGACAGCATGGCTCTAGCTTTGGAATGCATCTTTCTTCCTATTTGTAAAGGACAGCATGGCTCTAGCTTTGGAATGCATCTTTCTTCCTATTTGTAAAGGACAGCATGGCTCTAGCTTTGGAATGCATCTTTCTTCCTATTTGTAAAGGACAGCATGGCTCTAGCTTTGGAATGCATCTTTCTTCCTATTTGTAAAGGACAGCATGGCTCTAGCTTTGGAATGCATCTTTCTTCCTATTTGTAAAGGACAGCATGGCTCTAGCTTTGGAATGCATCTTTCTTCCTATTTGTAAAGGACAGCATGCATGGCTCTGGTTTTGGAACGCATCTTTCTTCCTATTTGTAAAGGACAGCATGCATGGTTCTGGCTTTGGAACGCATCTTTCTTCCTATTTGTAAAGGACAGCATGGCTCTGGTTTTGGAATGCATCTTTCTTCCTATTTGTAAAGGACAGCATGCATGGCTCTGGTTTTGGAACGCATCTTTCTTCCTATTTGTAAAGGACAGCATGGTTCTGGCTTTGGAACGCATCTTTCTTCCTATTTGTAAAGGACAGCATGCATGGCTCTGGTTTTGGAATGCATCTTTCTTCCTATTTGTAAAGGACAGCATGGCTCTAGCTTTGGAATGCATCTTTCTTCCTATTTGTAAAGGACAGCATGCATTGTTCTGGTTTTGGAATGCATCTTTCTTCCTATTTGTAAAGGACAGCATGGCTCTGGTTTTGGAATGCATCTTTCTTCCTATTTGTAAAGGACAGCATGGCTCTGGTTTTGGAATGCATCTTTCTTCCTATTTGTAAAGGACAGCATGCATGGCTCTGGTTTTGGAATGCATCTTTCTTCCTATTTGTAAAGGACAGCATGGCTCTAGCTTTGGAATGCATCTTTCTTCCTATTTGTAAAGGACAGCATGCATGGTTCTGGTTTTGGAATGCATCTTTCTTCCTAGTTGTAAAGGACAGCATGGCTCTAGCTTTGGAATGCATCTTTCTTCCTATTTGTAAAGGACAGCATGCATGGTTCTGGTTTTGGAATGCATCTTTCTTCCTATTTGTAAAGGACAGCATGGCTCTAGCTTTGGAATGCATCTTTCTTCCTATTTGTAAAGGACAGCATGCATGGTTCTGGTTTTGGAACGCATCTTTCTTCCTTTTTACCTGACAACCCCGCTTGTTGAAGGTAAATTAAACACTGATTCTAACCATAGATATCCTATTAAATTACTATCTATTCTAATTCTTAATTATATGATTCTAACAGCAGGCTTGGTAACAAATAAACCAAGTTACCAAGATGCCCTGACCTACCCTGCTCCCACAAAGCATAATTGGCTGAGTTATGAAATTTGCAGCGCCATTGTCAATTAGACTAAGCTTAAACTTCTTAGATGCCTGATATTGTAACCTTTTGCAATTGTTTTAAATAGGCGTATATGCTAAATATATTTTATTGGAGTCGTTTAGCAGACACTCGTATCCAGAGCGTCTTACAGTTAGTGCATTCATCCTTTGGAAATATATGTCACCTAGAAGTAATTATATCATTGTTACTTGTGAGAAATGTGATTGCTGCTGTGGATTTTATAAGGTGGCTGGCAACCAACTTTAAGGTGCATTACCGCCACCTACTGGACTGGAGTGTGGACCAGAGACATGGAATTCATTATTCTTGTCTTCTTAAGGAAACAAAATACATAATTAAATACTACATCCCCTGAAGATTTCCCCAGCAGTTAACTTATGCTTGGCTCCTCAATTACTGCATATATCTAATAACAATCTCTCCCTTTCCCTCCCATATTTCTGCCACTGAAATAGAACATGTTCCACTGTCTCCATCTCCTCCTGACAGTGACCACACCTCCCAGTCGGATGTTTTCCTACCAATTTCTATGTACTGTTGAGCCTTGTGTGTCTCAGCCTTGTAATTTTTACATTTTTTTTAACCCTTTTCTCCCCAATTTCGTGGTATCCAATTGGTAATTACAGTCTTGTCTCATTGCTGCAACTCCCGTACGGACTCAGGAGAGGCGAAGGTCGAGAGCCGTGCGTCCTCCGAAACACAACACAACCTAACCAAGCTGCGCTGCTTCTTGACACAAGGCCCACTTAACCCGGAAGCCAGCCGCACCAATGTGTCGGAGGAAACACTGTAAACCTGGCAACCGTGTCAGCCCGGCCCGCCACAGGAGTCGCTAGTACGCAATGGGATGAGGACATGCCTGCCGGCCAAACCCTCCCCTAACCCGGACAACGCTGTGCCAATTGTGCGCCGCCCCGTGGGTCTCCCGGTTGCGGCCGGCTGCGACAGAGCCTGGGCTCGAACTCAGAATCTCTATTGGCCTTAGACCACTGCGCCACTCGGGAGGCCCTCAGCCTTGTAATCACACTTTCCTCCCTTCTCTCGACCTGATGACCTCCCTGCCCCCACTTTTTCCTGGATCTTATACAGGTGTCTTCCCTTTCCCTCCCTGTTGCACAACTGTTGCTATTTGTTTTTAAGCACAGTTTTTATCAACCTCTTGGCTTCTGCTTTTCTGATTGACATTTCCATTTCAACATTAGGATGTTTAAGAACCTGCTTGGCGATAACATCCACCTCCTCATTCCCCTCTACTCCCACATGAGCTGGTACACAGAGGAACATCACAAATACCCCCATCTGTCTCACCCTACAAGCACTGCAAAATCTCATACAAAACATCCTGTCCGCTCCGATACACAAATGAATTTAAGCTCATCAGTACTGCACAGGAGTCAGAGCAGATGTCTGGCCTCACATCCTCCACCTACTCTGCAAAAAAGATTATGGCCAGCAACTCCATTTTGTAAACAGATAAATGATTCGTTGCTCTTGTTGTCACTGCCACCTTAAACTCAGGAACACTAAAAGCTGCACCTGTCCTCCCTGTTTTAGGGTTCTTGGATCCATCAGTGAATATATTCCAGACAGCATAGTACTGAGTTCTTAAATGTTTACTTACAATATTTACTATATCTACTCCTTCTTCACCAGCTCTTACCCTGTCAAGCATGCAGCGTTGCCACTGGGAAGGTCCTGACTGTTCGACTACATATTCTTAGAGCTTGAGCCTGGATTACATCTAGCTTTTTTTAAAGATGTCGGAGCTGCTGATCCATATGCTACACTTCCATAGTCCAGTGATGACCTTGATAGCGCTATATAACGCTTTTAATGGCATTCTTCCCGCCACTCCATTCTCCCCGCCATTCCATTCTTCCTGCCACTCCATTCTCCCCGCCACTCCATTCTCCCCACCACTCCATTCTCCCCGCTACTCCATTCTTCCCGCCACTCCATCCTCCCCGCTACTCCATTCTTCCCGCCACTCCATCCTCCCCGCCACTCCATTCTCCCCACCACTCCATTCTCCCCGCTACTCCATTCTTCCCGCCACTCCATTCTCCCCGCTACTTCATTCTTCCCGCCACTCCATCCTCCCCGCTACTCCATTCTTCCCGCCACTCCATCCTCCCCGCCACTCCATTCTCCCCACCACTCCATTCTCCCCGCTACTCCATTCTTCCCGCCACTCCATCCTCCCCGCTACTTCATTCTTCCCGCCACTCCATTCTTCCCGCCACTCCATTCTTCCCGCCACTCCATTCTTCCCGCCACTCCATTCTCCCCGCCACTCCATTCTCCCCGCCACTCCATTCTCCCCGCCACTCCATTCTTCCCGCCACTCCATTCTTCCCGCCACTCCATTCTCCCCGCCACTCCATTCCTGACAGGCAATGCATTACATTCAATATGTTCTGTCCTTTGATAACTACTTTGTTAATATGTTCTGTCTTTTGTAATTTGTCAAACCAGAACCCCCAGAACCTAAACACTCACACCCTCTCCAGATTCCTCCCGTACAGCTTCAGGCATATTTCCTCCCCAAACCTACCTTCACTTCTTGAACTCTCCCGGCTGTATGGGGAATATTTCTCGCTCTCTTTCACAGCGCCCCTTCATCCAAAAACAATGACCTCCCAATATCTGGTCAGTCATAATAGAGAATAACAAAGGCCTAATCACACTTCCCTGGAGGGTACCATTCTCTACCTCATAACACTTCCCAGGAGGGTACCATTCTCTACCTCATAACACTTCCCTGGAGGGTACCATTCTCTTCCTAATCACACTTCCCTGGAGGGTACCATTCTCTTCCTCGTAACGTTTTGACATGGAGCTCCTCACCCTCACTTGTATTGATTGTCCAAAAAGTCCTTCATCCAGTTAAAAAAAGCCTTCCTCCAGGCCCCATGCTTTCCAGTTTGATATGCGGGCCCTCTTTCCACATATCATAGGCCTTTTCTACATCAAAGAAAATGGCTACCACCACCTCCTTATTTGCCTGTGCCTCCCATATAACTGACTAGAGTACAGGATCTATCGTTCCCCTGCCCAGGAGCTGTCGTTTCCCTGCCCAGGAGCTGTCGTTTCCCTGCCCAGGAGCTGTCGTTTCCCTGCCCAGGAGCTGTCGTTTCCCTGCCCAGGAGCTGTCGTTTCCCTGCCCAGGATCTGTCGTTCCCCTGCCCAGGAGCTGTCGTTCCCCTGCCCAGGATCTATCGTTCCTGAACCCATTTGAATTGGTGACATTAGGCCTCTGCTCTCCAGAAAGTATGTCAGCCTTTCTGTTATCATCCTTTCTATAAGTTTACAGACATGAGGTGTCAATGCTATTGGCCTATAACTTGATGGATTAGTAGGATTTTTCCCAGGTTTCCGTTTCGGCACCCCTACTGCCTGCTTCCAACTGTCAGGCAGCTTCCCTTCCTGCCACACCCTATTGTAAAAGCCTAATACTTTTGTCATTGCGGTGTCACTGAGATGAGCCATCATGATGTAACACATCTAATCCTTTCCAGTAAATGTTACCCCAGCTTTAGCTATCACTTTCAACATCTCATCCAATGTAAAAGGGGCATTGAATGCATCCTCCACCACCTCTCTCTGATCCAGAATCCCTGGACGCTCCCCTCTGACACTCTCTTGTGCACGCTGTCACTCTGTCAGATTATTTGAGCTGTCCATCTTCACAAATGCCTGGGGTAACGTCTTTGCCTTCTCCATGTCTCTCACTGCAACGGTCTCTACACTTTTCAGCACAGGGATATCCCAATCTCGTATGACCCCACTCATCCTCTCAATCATCCCCCATACCTCTCCCACAAGAGTAATCCTGCCTGTTTCCACAGAACCGACACCAATACTCCCTCTTTGCTGTCCTAATGGTTCTACTTAATTCTGCGTGAGCTTTTTTATACTGTATCAATTGCTGGTAGCTATCGGACCTTTTCAACATCTTGAAAGCCCTGTTCCTACTCTTCACAGCTTCTCTGCACTTCAGTCCACTAGGGAACTGCCTTCCTCCTTCTCCCCCTGTACCCATGGGTATCACCTGCCTTTCTCCTTCTCCCCCCTGTACCCATGGGTATCATCTTGCAGCCTTGCAGCCCCTACTATCGCTTCTTACTGCATCATTCACTGTTTCTATATCTGCACTGAGATCCACCTGCAGCAGCTCCTGTTCACTCAACTCCTGAAACTGACCCCATTCCGCTTTCCCAAAAATCCATCTCCTCATTTTTTTATTTTTTTTTTATTTCACCTTTATTTAACCAGGAAGGCTAGTTGAGAACAAGTTCTCATTTGCAACTGCGACCTGGCCAAGATAAGGCATAGCAGTGTGAACAGACAACACAGAGTTACACATGGAGTAAACAATTAACAAGTCAATAACACAGTAGAAAAAAAGGGGAGTCTATATATACATTGTGTGCAAAAGGCATGAGGTAGGCAAATAATTACAATTATGCAGATTAACACTGGAGTGATAAATGATCAGATGGTTATGTACAGGTAGAGATATTGGTGTGCAAAAGAGCAGAAAAATAAAAATAAATAAATAAAAACAGTATGGGGATGAGGTAGGTGAAAATGGGTGGGCTATTTACCAATAGACTATGTACAGCTGCAGCGATCGGTTAGCTGCTCAGATAGCAGATGTTTGAAGTTGGTGAGGGAGATAAAAGTCTCCAACTTCAGCGATTTTTGCAATTCGTTCCAGTCACAGGCAGCAGAGAACTGGAACGAAAGGCGGCCAAATGAGGTGTTGGCTTTAGGGATGATCAGTGAGATACACCTGCTGGAGCGCGTGCTACGGATGGGTGTTGCCATCGTAACCAGTGAACTGAGATAAGGCGGAGCTTTACCTAGCATGGACTTGTAGATGACCTGGAGCCAGTGGGTCTGGCGACGAATATGTAGCGAGGGCCAGCCGACTAGAGCATACAAGTCGCAGTGGTGGGTGGTATAAGGTGCTTTAGTGACAAAACGGATGGCACTGTGATAAACTGCATCCAGTTTGCTGAGTAGAGTGTTGGAAGCAATTTTGTAGATGACGTCGCCGAAGTCGAGGATCGGTAGGATAGTCAGTTTTACTAGGGTAAGTTTGGCGGCGTGAGTGAAGGAGGCTTTGTTGCGGAATAGAAAGCCGACTCTTGATTTGATTTTCGATTGGAGATGTTTGATATGGGTCTGGAAGGAGAGTTTAGAGTCTAGCCAGACACCTAGGTACTTATAGATGTCCACATATTCAAGGTCGGAACCATCCAGGGTGGTGATGCTGGTCAGGCGTGCGGGTGCAGGCAGCGAACGGTTGAAAAGCATGCATTTGGTTTTACTAGCGTTTAAGAGCAGTTGGAGGCCACGGAAGGAGTGCTGTATGGCATTGAAGCTCGTTTGGAGGTTAGATAGCACAGTGTCCAAGGACGGGCCGGAAGTATATAGAATGGTGTCGTCTGCGTAGAGGTGGATCAGGGAATCGCCCGCAGCATGAGAAACATCATTGATATATACAGAGAAAAGAGTCGGCCCGAGAATTGAACCCTGTGGCACCCCCATAGAGACTGCCAGAGGACCGGACAGCATGCCCTCCGATTTGACACACTGAACTCTGTCTGCAAAGTAATTGGTGAACCAGGCAAGGCAGTCATCCGAAAAACCGAGGCTACTGAGTCTGCCGATAAGAATACGGTGATTGACAGAGTCGAAAGCCTTGGCAAGGTCTATGAAGACGGCTGCACAGTACTGTCTTTTATCGATGGCGGTTATGATATCGTTTAGTACCTTGAGCATGGCTGAGGTACACCCGTGACCGGCTCGGAAACCAGATTGCACAGCGGAGAAGGTACGGTGGGATTCAAGATGGTCAGTGACCTGTTTGTTGACTTGGCTTTCGAAGACCTTAGATAGGCAGGGCAGGATGGATATAGGTCTGTAACAGTTTGGGTCCAGGGTGTCGCCCCCTTTGAAGAGGGGGATGACTGCGGCAGCTTTCCAATCCTTGGGGATCTCAGACGATATGAAAGAGAGGTTGAACAGGCTGGTAATAGGGGTTGCGACAATGGCGGCGGATAGTTTCAGGAATAGAGGGTCCAGATTGTCCAGCCCAGCTGATTTGTACGGGTCCAGGTTTTGCAGCTCTTTCAGGACATCTGCTATCTGGATTTGGGTAAAGGAGAACCTGGAGAGGCTTGGGCGAGTAGCTGCGGGGGGGGGGGAGCTGTTGTCCGAGGTTGGAGTAGCCAGGCGGAAGGCATGGCCAGCCGTTGAGAAATGCTTGTTGAAGTTTTCGATAATCATGGATTTATCGGTGGTGACCATGTTACCTAGTCTCAGTGCAGTGGGCAGCTGGGAGGAGGTGCTCTTGTTCTCCATGGACTTCACAGTGTCCCAGAACTTTTTGGAGTTGGAGCTACAGGATGCAAACTTCTGCCTGAAGAAGTTGGCTTTAGCTTTCCTGACTGACTGTGTGTATTGGTTCCTGACTTCCCTGAACAGTTGCATATCGCGGGGACTATTCGATGTTAGCGCAGTCCGCCACAGGATGTTTTTGTGCTGGTCGAGGGCAGTCAGGTCTGGAGTGAACCAGGGGCTATATCTGTTCTTAGTTCTGCATTTTTTGAACGGAGCATGCTTATCTAAAATGGTGAGGAAGTTACTTTTAAAGAAAGACCAGGCATCCTCAACTGACGGGATGAGGTCAATGTCCTTCCAGGATACCCGGGCCAGGTCGATTAGAAAGGCCTGCTCACAGAAGTGTTTTAGGGAGCGTTTGACAGTGATGAGGGGTGGTCGTTTGACTGCGGCTCCGTAGCGGATACAGGCAATGAGGCAGTGATCGCTGAGATCCTGGTTGTAGACAGCGGAGGTGTATTTGGAGGGCCAGTTGGTCAGGATGACGTCAATGAGGGTGCCCTTGTTTACAGAGTTAGGGTTGTACCTGGTGGGTTCCTTGATGATTTGAGTGAGATTGAGGGCATCTAGCTTAGATTGTAGGACTGCCGGGGTGTTAAGCATATCCCAGTTTAGGTCACCTAACAGAACAAACTCTGAAGCTAGATGGGGGGCGATCAATTCACAAATGGTGTCCAGGGCACAGCTGGGAGCTGAGGGGGGTCGGTAGCAGGCGGCAACAGTGAGAGACTTATTTCTGGAGAGAGTAATTTTCAAAATTAGTAGTTCGAACTGTTTGGGTATGGACCTGGAGAGTATGACATTACTTTGCAGGCTATCTCTGCAGTAGACTGCAACTCCTCCCCCTTTGGCAGTTCTATCTTGACGGAAGATGTTATAGTTGGGTATGGAAATCTCAGAATTTTTGGTGGCCTTCCTGAGCCAGGATTCAGACACGGCAAGGACATCAGGGTTAGCAGAGTGTGCTAGAGCAGTGAGTAAGACACACTTAGGGAGGAGGCTTCTGATGTTGACATGCATGAAACCAAGGCTTTTTCGATCACAGAAGTCAACAAATGAGGGTGCCTGGGGACATGCAGGGCCTGGGTTTACCTCCACATCACCCGCGGAACAGAGAAGGAGTAGTATGAGGGTGCGGCTGAAGGCTATCAAAACTGGTCGCCTAGGGCGTTGGGGACAGAGAATAAGAGGAGCAGGTTTCTGGGCATGGTAGAATATATTCAGGGCATAATGCGCAGACAGGGGTATGGTGGGGTGCGGGTACAGCGGAGGTAAGCCCAGGCACTGGGTGATGATGAGAGAGGTTGTATCTCTGGACATGCTGGTTGTAATGGGTGAGGTCACCGCATGTGTGGGGGGTGGGACAAAGGAGGTATCAGGGGTATAAAGAGTGGAACTAGGGGCTCCATTGTAAACTAAAACAATGATAACTAACCTGCACAACAGTATACAAGGCATATTGACATTTGAGAGAGACATACAGCAAGGCATACAGTAATCACAGGTGTTGAATTGGGAGAGCTAGCTAAAACAGTAGGTGAGACAACAACAGCTAATCAGCTAGCACAACAACAGCAGGTAGAATGGCGATTGATTAGGCAGAGAGGGTCGGATTAACTACACACAGAGCCTAAATGCGGCTGGGGCCGACAGATAAAACATAAACAAGCAGAATGGATTACCGTGAATTAATGGACAGTCCAGCATGCATCAGCTATGTAGCCAAGTGATCAGTGTCCAAGGGGCAGCGGTGGATGGGGCAGGGAAGCTGGACTGGCGAGTGTTATCCAGGTTAGAAAACTAACAATGACTAAATAGCTTGTAGCCAGTTAGCTGGTTAGCTTCTGAAGGTTCTTGAGTGTGTTCTAAAAATGTAAAGATAATAGCGGTTCCGTATCACATTGGGTGAGGCAGGTTACCGGAAGGTATAAACAAATAAAAAATCGAAAAGGGATAGAAAGTAAATATGGGTTCAGTGAGTGTTTGGGACGCGGCGATTCAGATGGTTAGCAGGCCTGTGCTAACAAGCTAACAGTTAGTAGACGGTGCTAAACACGGTAGCAGTTAGCGGACCGGGCTAAACAAGCTAGCAGTTAGCAGGCCGAATTTGCAAGCAAGGAGATAGCAAGGGCTAGAGAGTTAGCCTTTGGGGACGTCGCGATGGGGGGAGTCTGTTTATTCCTCTTCATGCGGTGACATCAATGGACCGGTCGTGGGTCTGGATATTGTAGCCCAGGAGCTCAAAATGTTCCGTTTGCGATGGGAATCCGGGGGTGAAAAATAAAAATAAAATAATAGATAGGTCCGTTATGCTCTGGTTAGAGTCGCGTTGTTCGAACTGGCGAGAGCTTTCCGAGCTAAAGGTTAGCTGATGACCGGTTAGCTGACCGGTTAGCTGAAGACCGCTAGCAATGTTTTGCTGAAGCTGGTAGTTAGTTTGCTAGTTGGCTAGCTTCAGTTGAGGGGTTCCAGATCCGAAGTAAATATAAATACTTTAGGAAAAAAAGCTACGTTGGGTGAGGCGGGTTGCAGGAGAGTATTTAGAAGAAGTTGAGGTTCAGCAAAAAGTTTTAAAGATATGTGAAGAAAACGAAACGAAAACAAACGATATATACAAGGAACACGACAACACGTCCTACTGCTACGCCATCTTGGAACGTCTCCTCCTCCTCATCCCATTTCCTGTTGTATCTTCCACCCTCATTGCCACAGTACACGTGTCACATTCTTGATAATGGACAGACCAAGGCAAAGCGTGTGTAGAGTTCCACATCTTTTTTTACAGTGAAAACTTCAAACAGAAAACTATCAACGAACAACGAAAACGTGACATCAGTGGTGCAACAAGCACAAACACAATATCCCACAAAGCAGGTGGGAGAAAGGGCTTCCCCCCCAAAGGTGTGGACTCTGGCCGCAAAACCTGAAACCAAATGGGGAGGGTAGGGGGGGATGACTAGTATCGGTGGCGGCTCCGGTGCGGGTCGTAGCCCCGCTTCCTCGGCACCGGCGCCGAGGAAGGCTCCGGCCATGGAGCTGGGTTGGTCGCCGTGCCTGGACTGGGCACCGGCGCAGATGAAGGCTCCGGCTGTAGAGCTGGGTTGGTCGCCGTGCCTGGACTGGGCACCGGCGCAGATGAAGGCTCCGGCTATAGAGCTGGGTTGGCCGCCGTGCCTGGACTGGGCACCGGCGCAGAGGAAGGCTCCGGCCATGGAGCGGGACTAGACGCCGTGCCTGGACTGGGCACCAGCGCAGAGGAAGGCTCCGGCCTAGGAGCGGGATTGGGGAGGCGCACTGGAGGCCTGGTGCGTGGAGCCGGCACAGGTGCCACCAGACTGGTGACACGCACTTCAGGGCGAGTGCGGGGAGCTGGCACAGGACGTAAAGGAATGGGGAGGAGCACTGGAGGCCAGATGCGTGGAGCCGGCACAGACTTCACCAGACTGCTGACAGGCTCTTCAGGTTGAATGTTGAGCAGAACACACCTGCAAAACATCTCTCTCCACTCTCTCTCAACTTCTCCATCGCCTCCCTGACGGTCTCTGGCTCTTCAGGGCGAATGCAAGGACCTGGCACAGATGGCACCGGACTGATGACCAGCTCTTCAGCACACCTACTACTCGCTAACTCTTCTCTCCGGTATCCCTCATTGCACTCCTCCATCGACTCCCATTCGGGCTCTGGCACTCTCCACTGCTCAGCCGGCCACTCCATGTGCCCCCACCCCAAAAAAATATTGGGGTTTCTGTGGCCGCAGCCCCCGGCGTCGTCACTGTCCTTCCCGATTACTCTGAGACTCCCGCCAAGGAAGTGTCTCGCAACCTCCCATTACCTCTTCCCAGGTCCAACTCACTTTTCCCTCCTTTGTACGCTGCTTGGTTCTTTCGTGGTGGGATATTCTGTCACATTCTTGATAATGGACGGACCAAGGCGCAGCGTGTGTAGAGTTCCACATCTTTATTAAGGTGAAAACTTCAAACAAAAAACAATAAACCAACAACGAAAACGTGACATCAGTAGTGCAACAAGCACAAACACAAACACAATATCCCACAAAGCAGGTGGGAGAAAGGGATTCCTAAATATGATCCCGAATTAGAGGCAACGATCAGGGCGTGACAACATGATTGGTTAGTGATCCCTACCAGTAGATTCCTCCCATACCTCCCAACTACAGTGCCTTGCAAAAGTATTAATCTCCCTTGGCATTTTTCCTATTTTGTTGCATTACAACCTGTAATATAAATATATTTTTATTTGGATTTCATGTAATGGACATACACAAAATAGTCCAAATTGGTGAAGTTAAATGAAAAAATAAATCTTGTTTCAAAAATGTTAAAAAGATACAAAACGGAAAAGTGGTGTGTGCACAGTCCGGAAACCTCCGATGATCCACAGTCCGGAACCTCCTACGACGGTCCACAGTCCAGAACCTCCTGAGATGGTCCATGTCCCGGACCCTCCTGAGACGTCCACGGTCCGGAACCTCCTGAGACGTCCACGGTCTGGAACCTCCTGAGACGTCCACGGTCCGGAACGGTCCGGAACCTCCTGAGACGTCCACGGTCCGGAACCTCCTGAGACGTCCACGGTCCGGAACCTCCTGAGACGTCCACGGTCCGGAACCTCCTGAGACGTCCACGGTCCGGAACGGTCCGGAACCTCCTGAGACGTCCACGGTCCGGAACCTCCTGAGACGTCCACGGTCCGGAACCTCCTACGACGGTCCACAGTCCAGAACCTCCTGAGATGGTCCACGGCTCGGACCCTCCTGAGACGTCCACGGTCCGGAACCTCCTGAGACGGTCCACGGTCCGGAACCTCCTGAGACGGTCCACGGTCCGGCAGAACCTCCTGAGACGGTCCACGGTCCGGCAGAACCTCCTGAGACGGTCCACAGAACCTCCTGAGACGGTCCACATAACCTCCTGAGACGGTCCACGGTCCGGCAGAACCTCCTGAGACGGTCCACAGTCCGGCAGAACCTCCTGAGACGGTCCACGCTCCGGCAGAACCTCCTGAGACGGTCCATGGTCCGGCAGAACCTCCTGAGACGGTCCACGGTCCGGCAGAACCTCCTGAGACGGTCCACGCTCCGGCAGAACCTCCTGAGACGGTCCATGGTCCGGCAGAACCTCCTGAGACGGTCCACGGTCCGGCAGAACCTCCTGAGACGGTCCACAGTCCCGGAACCACCATCAACGGTCCACAGGTCTGGAACCACCAGCGACGGTCGGCAGTCCAGAACCTCCAGCGACGGTCTGCGGTCCAGAGCCTTCGGGGGGGGGTTCCCAGTCCAGAGCCTCCTGCGAGGGTTCCCAGTCCTGAAACCTTCGGCGACGATCTACGGCCCGGTTCCTCCGGTGACGATCCACGGTCCGGCGCCTCTGGCGACAATCCACAGTCCAGTGCCTCCGGCGATGATCCACGGTCCGGTTCCTCCGGCGACAATCCACGGTCCGGTTCCTCTGGCGACGATCCACGGTCCGGTTCCTCCGGTGACGAGCCACGGTCCGGAGCTTCCGGAGACGATCCCCGCACCAGAGCCGCCATGGAAGTTGATGTATCTGCGAGCGGAGTGGGTACTTCGCCCCGCACCAGAGCTGCCCCCGACGGTAGATGCTCACCCGGACCCTCCTCTATTGAGTGAGGTTTTGCCGTCGGAGTCCGCACCTTTGGGGGGGGGTACTGTCACGCCCTGACCATAGAGAGCTGTTTATTCTCTATGTTTGTTGGGGCGTGACAGTGACTAGTGTGGGTTATCTAGGTGATTAATGATCTATGTTGGCCTGGTATGGTTCCCAATCAGAGGCAGCTGTTTATCGTTGTCTCTGATTGGGGATCATATTTAGACAGCCATTTCCCCATTGTGCTTTGTGGGATCTTGACTATGTATAGTTGGCTGTGAGGACTATTGCAGCTTTACGTTTCATTTTGCATTTATTGTTTTCAATGAGTTTTACTTCAAGGTAAAGAGGATGGAATCATACCAGGCTGCATCTTGGTCCACTCATTATAACGATCGTGGCAAAAGGTAACACTGCTCCCACTGCCAACCTATCTCTACAAACTGCAACGTAACCTTGTAATACAAAATCTAGAGTAGGTTTAAGCCATGTGTCCTGGAGACATATCACATCAGGCTTAGCTGGTAAATCCTCAAGAAACTGTTTATTGTTTCTTTCAACAATGACAAGCCACCAGGGTCTGAAAACTTGGATGAAAAAATTACTGAAGATAATAGTGGACAATATTGCTACCCCTATTTGCCATATCTTCAATCTAAGCCTACTAGAAAGTGTGTGCACTCAGACTTGGAGGGAAGCTAAAGTAATTCCGCTACCAAATTATAGTATAGCCCCCTTTACAGGCTCAAATAGCCAACCAGTCAGTCAGCCTGTTATCAACCCTTAGTAAACTTTTGGAAAAAATTGTGTTGGACCAGATACATGCTATTTTACTGTAAACAAATTGACAACAGACTTTCAGCACGCTTATAAGGACAATTCAACAAGCACATCACTTACACAAATGACTGATGATTGGCGAGACAATTATGATAAAAAGATTGTGGGAGCTGTTTTGTTAGACTTCAGTCCTGCTTTTTACATTATTTTTGGAAAAACGTATGTGTTATGACTTTACGCCCCCTGCTATATTGCAGATAAAGAGTTACCTGTCTAACAGAACACAGGGGGTGCTCTTAAATGGAAGCCTTTCCAAAAAAAACTCCAGGTAGAATCAGGAATTCCCCCAGGCAGCTGTCTAGGCCCCTTACTTTCTTCAATCTTTACTAATGACATGCCACTGACCTTGAGTAAAGCCAGTGTGGCTATGTATGCAGATAACTCAACACTATACACATCAGCTAGTGAAATCACTGCAACACTGAACAAAGAGCTGTAGTTACTTTCTTCAATCACATTCTGAAACTAAGGGGCCTAGACAGCTGCCTGGGGGAATTCCTGATTCTACCTGGAGTTTTTTTGTGGCAAGGAATAAGTTAGTCCAAAACATTTCAGAAACTAATAGCATTGTATTTGGGACAAATCATTCACTAAACCATAAACCTCAACTAAAACTTGTAATAAATAATGTGGTAATTGAGCAAGTTGAGGTTACTAAAGTGCTTGGAGTAACTATTGTTCAGTCGTGTGGTCAGGTGCCACAAAAAGGACCTCTGAAAATTACAACTGGCTCGGAAGAGGGCAGCACGGCTGGCCCTTAAATGTACACAGAGAGGTAACGTTAATCATATGCACATACTGTACATTTGTGGATCAAAGTGGAGGAGAGATTGACTTTATCATTACTTGTTTTTGTTAGAAGTGTTGACAAGCTGAATGTACCGAGGTGTCTGTTCAAACTATTAGCACACAGCTCGGACACCCATGCATACACCACAAGACATGCCACCAGAGGTCAAGAACAGACTATGGGAGGCTCACAGTACTACATAGAGCCATGGCTACATGTAACTCTATTCCACATAAGGTAACTGATGCAAGCAGTGGAATCGGAATTAAAAAAAAACATATATAAAAATACACCTTCTGGAACAGCATGGACTGTGAAGAGACACCCACAGGCACAGACACACATGCAAATGATAAAACACATACTCTACACACATGTACACATGGATGTTGTATTGTAAATAAGTGGTGGTGGAGTGGTGGTCTGAGGGAACACACTGAATGTGCTGGATAAGGTGTTATGGCATGTAATGCAAGTAGTATTTTAAACTGTATTTAACTGTCTTATGTTGCTGGACCCTGGGAAGAGTAGCTGTTGACAGTGTCGCGGTAGGGGATTTTGCTTTAGGACCGTTAAGGTACCCCCGTCGAGAGTGATACAAGTCGCCTCACTCAAGTTCTTATGTCACCCGGCTAACTGTTGACTCACAGATCCGCCGGACTGGCCTGGTTATGTATCCTGCCCTTTTATTCGGAGATTAGCCTTTGTGGTGCCGTTAGGCGTGTTTCGGGATCTTAGATAATATCAATCAGACCTCTTCCCTGTGGTACCTTTACCAGGCATCTTTAGTTCCCAAAGAGTAGACTCTTCAACTCGCCATTGTTCTATAGGATTCCCAAAGACTCTTGTATCTAGACAAACGATTTACGATTTAATGCCTATTTACCCTTTATAGAGTAGGCTCTTCAACTCGCCGTTGCTCTTATAGGGTTCCCAAAGAGTAGACTCTTCAACACGCTGTTGCTCTTATAGGGTTCCCAAAGAGTAGACTCTTCAACCCGCCGTTGCTCTATAGGGTTCCCAATCACTCTAGTATCTAGACAAACGATTTACGATTTAATGCCTAAACCCGTCGGTTAGTACTGCTTGAATATTAATACAGAGTAACTTTGCTTTTTACAATATAAATGAGTTGGCTGTTCAATCCTTTAAATTGTCTTTTGTGTAGAAACTAGACTTGTTCCACTAGAACGGGCGTGTCAGAGGCGTTCTCTCCCCTAGGGTTTTGGGTCTAGTTTCTACTTTTTATTCAATGTTTGCAAGTCACACAGTTTCTTCTTTGTCCTTAATCTATAACATCAACAATCATCAAAACACTTACTACTATTAATGTATTACAACAAGCGGTTAATTACCTTAGCGCAGGTTGACCTGGTTGGTCCCCAAAGAGTATGTTCTTCCACTCACAAATTCTCCAGAGGCTTATCCAATCACTCAGTATCTGTTTCTCCTACTAGAAGTTTGTACTATGATTTACTGATTAGTGAAGAGAACGGTTCTAGACAAAAAAAACTTATAACACCACTGTTGCTATTCATCCACTTCAGTTAGGAGGTGGATTTATTCCACACGAGGAGTGTGGAGGGTAGTTGTCTCAGTATGTCTCGTTCAGAAATCAGAAGTCAAGAGATACAATTGTTCTAGAGTATGAAAGTCAGATATGACCTTTTAGGTTGATGACAGTTGAAGTATCACGAGCTGCTTGAGTTTGAGAGCCTTCTCATGCTGTTTAGCATCACCACCACCAAACTTCCATCACAAAAACTCTTGGCAGACACAACTTCTCCTACTTTACTCTTCAAATCACAAGCCAATGCAATCAGACTTACCGCTGTGACTCCACCATTGTCCTTAAACTTCACCGACACCTTGAACTCCACGTCTCTCCATACAACACTGTGAACCAAACCTCCCTCATCACTACTCTCCCCTGAACAAAAGCTCCTCGGTCTTCCTCTTCTTCATATCTATTTGCCCTACTCTTCCTCCACCTTTTTCCCCTCCACCGCTACACTGCATCCAATCCTCCTCAACCCCTAACCCCTCCTAACTTTCCATCCATCTCTGCTACAGTCAAAGCCCGGTGTTACTCAACCGCGTCAACATTTAAAAAACCTGTGGTTTTCCAATCCGAATCATACACTGTTGATTCACAAACCTGACACCAATGTGATTTGTTGATTGCTTGCTTGCTAATAATCTTGTAGACCAGACACTTCCAGCCATGCACAATTAGGGGAGAAGGGTGCAATTGCAGCCCGCAATTCGGGGCACGCCTGCATTCCGGCATCTGAAGAACCTCTCTTTAAACTTCTATTGGTCGGGCCTCCTGGGTGGCGCAGTGGTTAAGGGCGCTGTACTGCAGCACCAGCTGTGCCACCAGAGACTCTGGGTTTGCGACCGGGAGGTTCGTGGGGCGACGCACAATTGGCCTAGCGTCGTCTGGGTTAGGGAGGGTTTGGCCGGTAGGGATATTGTCACGACTTCTACCGAAGTCGTTGCCTCTCCTTGTTCGGGCGGTGCTCGGTGTTCGACGTCACCGGTCTTCTAGCCATCATTGATCTATTTTTCATTTTCCATTGGTTTTGTCTTGTCTTCCCACACACCTGTTTTCAAACCCATTCATTAACTGTTGTGTATTTAACCCTCTGTTTCCCCTCATGTCTTTGTCAGAGATTGTTTTATTGTCAGTGTTGTTTATTTGTTATATTGGTGCGCGACGGGTCCTCGTACCCATGTTTTTTCATGTCTGTACTATTTAGTGTTATGGAGCATGTTCTGTGGACAGTTATTAAAAGACTCCATTTACACTCTATTTCGACTCTCCTGCGCCTGACTTCCTTGACACCTATACACACGGCGTTGACAGATATCATTGTCTCATCGCGCACCAGCAACTCCTGTGGCGGACCGGGCGCTGTGCACGCCAACCAAGGTTGCCAGGTGCACAGTGTTGCTTCAGTCTACTGTGTACTAGAGTAGCTAGCCGGAGGCGGTGGTGACTGGTAGACCGTGTCCTTCGGCCCCGCCTGTCGGGCACTGTTTTCCCGCAGTTCTGTTAACAGGTGAGAATGGCGCTGGAATGTATAGCGGATGTTTCAATTCAGCTATTTTGTGTATTTTTGTCCACCTTTCTGCCATTGTTTCCTATGACCAAAAATTGTTTTTGGACATCAGAGCATCACTAACCTCGATTTGGATGAAGATTTCTACTTCAATGAGTTGGCGGGACAGGACATACTCTCACCCCGGACCAGGCCTTAATCCCTGACACGTGGAAGAGAAAGAGATGGTGATATAGAAGCCGACGTGGGGGTACCCTGATGAAACTACGGAGGCAAGTAAATAATTTGCCTCCACCCTATTCTATTGGCGAATGTACAATCACAGGAGAACAAACTGAATGAGCTCCTTTTGAGAATGTCCTATCAACGGGACCTGAAGAACCACAATATCCTGAACAAGGACATGGATATTATTCTAGCTGGTTTTTCTATGCATCAGAAAGACTGAACGGCAGCGTCAGGTAAGCTCAAGGGTGGAGGTGTGTGTCTCTTTGGAACAGCTGGTGCGCAATCACTAATATTAAGGAAGTCTTGAGGTTCTGCTCGCTGCGTTAGAGTACCTTATGATAAGTTGTAACCATACTATTTACAAAGAGAGATGTCCTCCATATTTTTGTAGCTGTTTATTTACCATCAAAAAAGATGCTGGCACTAAGATCGCACTCAATGAGCTGTTTAGGACCATAAACAAACAAGACAATGCTCATCCAGAGGCGGCGCTCCTAGTGGCTGGTGAATTTAATGCAGGAAAACTGAAATCCGTCTTACCTCATTTCTACCAGCATGCCATGTGCAACTAGAGGTGAAAAAGCTCTATATCACCTTTTCTCTACACACAGAAATGCATAAAAAGCTCTCCCTCACCCTTCATTTGGCAAATATGACCGTAACTCTATCTTTCTGATTGCTGCTTACAAGCAAAACTCATACATGAAGTACCAGCGGTCAACACGGAAGTGATCAGATGAAGCCAAAGCTACAGGACCGTTTCGCTAGCACAGACTGGAATATGTTCGGGGACTCACTTGATGGCATTGAGGAGTTTACCACATCAGTCACCGACTTATTAATGAGTCCCCTCAGTGACCATACATACATATCCCAACCAGAAGCCATGGATTACGGGCGGCATCAGCGCTGTCGAGCGGGACACTAACCCGGACGCTTTTAAGAAATCCTGCTACGCCCTCCTACGAACCATCAAACAGGCAAAGCATCAATACAGGACTAAGATCGAATTCTACTACACTGGCTCTGACAATCGCCGGACGTGGCAGCGCTGGCAAACTATCACAGATTACAAAGGGAAACCCAGCCTCAAGCTTCCCAGTGACGCATGCCTACCGGATGAGCTAAATGCCTTCTATGCCCGCTTTGAAGGCAAGCAACACTGAACTTACATTTTTTATTTCACCTTTATTTACCAGGTAGGCCAGTTGAGAACAAGTTCTCATTTACAACTGTGATCTGGCCAAGATAAAGCAAAGCAGTGCGACAAATACAACAACACAGAGTTACACATGAACAAACATACAGTCAATAACACAACAGAGAAGAAAAAATAGAAACATCTATGTACAGTGTGTGAAAATGTAAAAGAGTATGGAGGTATGCAAAAAAAAGGCCATATAGGCGAAATAATTACAATTTAGCATTAATACTGGAGTGATAGATGTGCAGATGATGATGTGCAAGTAGAGATACTGGGGTGCAAAAGGGCAAGAGGGTAAGTAATAATATGGGGATGAGGTAGTTGGATGTGCTATTTACAGATTGGCTGTGTACAGGTACAGTGATCGGTAAAAAGCTCTGACAGCTGATGATTAAAGTTAGAGAGGGAGATATGATTCTCCAGCTTCAGTGATTTTTGCAATTCGTTCCAGTCATTGGCAGCAGAGAACTGGAAGGAAAGGCGGCCAAAGTAAATGTTGGCTTTGGGGATGACAAGTGCAATACACCTGCTAGAGCGTGTGCTACGGGTGAGTGTTGCTATGGTGACCAGTGAGCTGAGGTAAGACTAGCAAAGCTAGCTAGCAAAGACTTATAGATGACCTGGAGCCAGTGGGTTTGGCGACGGATATGTAGTGAGGGATAGCCAACGAGAGCATACAGGTAGCAGTGGTGGGTAGTATATGGGGCTTTGGTGACAAAACAGATGTCACTGTGATATACTACATCCAGTTTGCTGAGTAGAGTGTTGGGGGCTATTTTGTAAATTACATCGCCGAAGTAAAGGATCAGTAGGATAGTCAGTTTTACGACTGTATGTTTGGCAGCATGAGTGAAGGATGCTTTGTTGCGAAATAGGAAGCAGATTCTAGATTTAATTTTGGATTGGAGATGCTTAATATGAGTCTGGAAGGAGAATTTACAGTCTAACCAGACACCTAGATATTTGTAGCTGTCCACATATTCTAGGTCAGAACCGTCCAGAGTTGTGATGCTAGTCGGGCGGGAGGGTGCAGGCAGCACTCGGTTGAAGAGCATGCACTTAGTTTTACTAGCATTTAAAAGCAGTTGGAGGCCACGGAATGAGTGTTGTATGGTGTTGATGCTCATTTGGACCATGCATGAGAACACCAGCCATTCCTGACGACTGTGTGACCACGCTCCCTGTAGCCAATGTGAGTAATACAGTTGAAGTTTACATACACCTTAGCCAATTACATTTAAACTCAATTTTTCACAATTCCTGACATTTAATCGTAGTAAACATTTACTGTCTTAGGTCAGTTAGGGTCACCACTTTATTTTAAGAATGTGAAATAATACTAGTAGAGAGTGATTTTATTTAAGCTTTTATTTCTTTCATCACATAGGTCAGAAGTTTACATACACTCAATTAGTATTTGGTAGCATTGCCTTTAAATTAGTTAACTTGGGTCAAACGTTTCGGGTAGTCTTCCTTTTGGCACATTCCTCCTGACAGAGCTGGTGTAACTGAGTCAGGTTTGTAGGCCTCATTGCTCGCACACTCTGTTTCAGTTCTGCCCACACATTTTCTATAGGATTGAGGTCAGGGATTTGTGATGGCCACTCCAATACCTTGACTTTGTTGTCCTTAAGCCATTTTGCCACAACTTTGGAAGTATGCTTGGGGTCCTTGTCCATTTGGAAGACCCATTTGCGACCAAGCTTTAACTTCCTGACTGATGTCTTGGGATGTTGCTTCAATATATCCACATAATTTTCCTGCCTCATGATGCCATCTCTTTTCTGAAGTGCACCAGTCCCTCCTGCAGCAAAGCACCCCCACAACAAGATGCTGTCACCCCCGTGGTTCACGGTTGGGATGGTGTTCTTCAGCTTGCAAGCGTCCCCCTTTTTCATCCAAACATAACAATGGTAATTTTGGCCTAACAGTTCTATTTTTGTTTCATCAGACCAGAGAACATTTCTCCAAAAAGTACGATCTTTGTCCGCATGTGCAGTTACAAACCGTAGTCTGGCTTTTTTATGTCGGTTTTGGAGCAGTGGCTTCTTCCTTGCTGAGCGGCCTTTCAGGTTATGTCGATATTGGACTTGTTTTACTGTGGATATAGATAATTTTGTACCTGTTTCCTCCAGCATCTTCACAAGGTCATTTGCTGTTGTCCTGGGATTGATTTGCACTTTTCGCACCAAAGTACGTTCATCTCTAGGAGACAGAACGCATCTCCTTCCTGAGCGGTATGACGGCTGCGTGGTCCCAAGCTTCCAAAGCCATGACATCATTTTATAGAATTTTCCAAGTTTTTTAAAGGCACAGTCAACTTAGTGAATGTCAACTTCTGACCCACTGGAATTGTGATACAGTGAATTATAAGTGAAATAATCCTGTTGGAAAAATGTACTGGTCATGCACAAAGTAGATGTCCTAACCGACTTCCCAAATCTATAGTTTGTTAACACGAAATGTGTGCAGTGGTTGAAAAACGAGTTTTAAGTGTATGTATGACGACTTCAACTCTACCTTTAAACAGGTTAACATTCACAAGGCCGCAAGGCCAGACGGATTACCAGGACAGGTACTTAGAGTATGCGCCGACCAGCTTGCAAGCTTCCAAACCACCATAGATCCACAGATGACACAATCTCTATTGCACTCTAAGCGGCCTTTCCCACTTGGACAAAAGGAACACGACTTCAAAACCATTATTAAGTTTGCAGATGACACGGCGGTGGTAGGCCTGATCATCGATTACGATGAGACAGCCTATAGGGATGCGGTCAGAGACCTGGTGGTGCGGCGCCAGGACAACAACCTCTCCCTCAACGTCAGCAAGACAAAGGAGCTGATCGTGCACTATAGGACAAGGCTGTAGTGGAGCGGGTTGATAGCTTCAAGTTCCTCAGTGCCCACATCACTAAGGATCTATCATAGTCCTAAAACAGCAACACAGTCATGGAGAGGGCACGAAAATGCCTCTTCCCCCTCACGAGACTGAAAAGATTTGGCCTGGGCCCTCAGATCCTCAAAGATCTACATCCGATTGAGAGTATGTTGACTGCTGCATCACTGCTTGGTATGGCAAGAGCTTGCCATGCGACCGCAAGTCTCTACAGACGGTAGTGCGAACGAGCTCCCTGCCTACCAGGACCTCTATACCCGGTGGTGTTTGAGGAAGGCCCTAAAAATTGTCAAAGACTCCTGTCACCCAAGTCATAGACTGTTCTCTCTGCTATCGCATGGCAAGCGGTACTGATGCACCAAGTCTGGAACCAACAGGACCTTGAATAGATTCTGCCCCTCAAGCCATAAGACTGATAAATAGTTAGTCCGGGTAGCTATGTGTTTAACTATTTAACTAAACACAGCAAAAAAAGAAACATCTCTTTTTCAGGACCCCGTCTTTCAAAAATAATGTGTACAATTCCAAAGAACTTTACAGATCTTCATTGTAAAGGGTTTAAACACTGTATCCCATGTTTGTTCAATGAACCATAGACAATTAATGAACATGCACCTGTGGAATGGTCGTAAAGACACTAACAGCTTACAGACGGTAGGCATTTAAGGTCACAGTTATGAAAACTTAGGACACTAAAGAGGCCTTTCTACTAACTCAAAAGAAAGATGCCCAGTGTTCCTGCTCATCTGTGTGAACGTGCCTTAGGCATGCTGCAAGGAGGCATGAGAACTGCAGATGTGACCAGGGCAATAAATTGCAATGTCCATTCTGTGAGATGCCTAAGACAGGGCTACAGGGAGTTGGGACATACAGCTGATCGTCCTCGCAGTGGCAGACCACGTGTAACACCTGCACAGGATCGGTACATCCGAACATCACACCTGCGGGATAGGTACAGGATGGCAACAACAACTTCCCGAGTTACACCATGAATGCACAATCCCTCCATCAGTGCACAGACTGTCCACAATAGTCTGAGAGAGGCTGGACTGAGGGCTTGTAGGCCTGTTGTAAGGCAGGTCCTCACCGGACATCACCGGCAACAACGTTGCCTGTGGGCACAAACCCACCGTCGCTGGATCAGACAGGACTGGCAAAAAGTGCTCTTCACTGACGAGTCGTGGTTTTGTCTCACCAGGGTGATGGTCGGATTCGCGTTTATCGTCGAAGGAATGAACGTTACACCGAGGCCTGTACCGAGGCCTGTACGGGATCGATTTGGAGGTGGAGGGTCCGTCATGGTCTGGGGCGGTGTGTCACAGCATCATCGGATTGAGCTTGTTGTCATTGCAGGCAATCTCAACACTGTGCGTTACAGGGAAGACATCATCCTCCCTCATGTGGTACACTTCCTGCAGGCTCATCCTGACATGACCCTCCAGCATGACAATGCCACCAGCCATACTGCTTGTTATATGCGTGATTTCCTGCAAGACAGGAATGTCAGTTTTCTGCCATAGCCAGCGAAGAGCCCGGATCTCAATCCCATTGAGCCCATCTGGGACCTGTTGGATCGGAGGGTGAGGGCTAGGGCCATTCCCCCCAGAAATGTCCGGGAACTTGCAGGTGCCTTGTTGGAAGAGTGGGGTAACATCTCGCAGAAAGAACTGACAAATCTGGTGCAATCCACGAGGAGTACTCAATGTAGCTGGTGGCCGCACTGACTATTACTTTTCATTTTGACCCCCCCCCCCCCCTTTGTTCAGGGACACAGTATTCAATTTCTGTTAGTCACATGTCTGTGGAACTTGTTCAGTTTGTCTCAGTTGTTGAATCTTATGTTCATACAAATATTTACACATGTTAAGTTTGCTGAAAATAAACTCAGTTGACAGTGAGAGGACGTTTCTTTTTTTGCTGCGTTTATTTGCATTGACTCTTTTTGTACTAACTAAACTCATCACGTACGCTGCTGCTACTGTTTACTCTCTGTTACTAATACTAAGTATTCAGGACCCTTGACTTTTTCAGATTTTTGTTACGTTACAGCCTCATTCTAAAGCCTTATTCCTTGTCAATCTACACACAATACCCCAAAATGACACTGCGAAAACCTGTTTTTAGAAAATACAGAAATACCTTATTTACAAAAGTATTCAGACCTTTTGCTATGAGATCGAAATTGAGCTCAGGTGCATCCTGTTTCCATTGATCATCCTTGATGTTTCAACAACTTGATTGGAGTCCACCTGTCGTAAATTCAATTGATTGGACATGATTTCGAAAGGCACAAATCTGTCTATATAAGGTCCCACAGTTGACAGTGCATGTCAGAGCAAAAACCAAGCCATGAGGTCGAAGGAATTGTCCGTAGAGCTCCAAGACAGGATTGTGTTGAGGCACAGATCTGGAGAAGGGTACACAAAGATTTCTGCAGTATTGAATGTCCCCAAGAACACAGTGACCTCCATCATTCTTAAATGTAAGTGGTTTGGAACCACCAAGACTCTTCCTAGAGCTGGCCGCCCGGCCAAACTGAGCAATCAGGCGAGAAGGGCCTTGGTCAGGGAGGTGACCAAGAACCCGATGGTCACTCTGACAAAGCTCTAGAGTTCCTCTGTGGAGATGGGAGAACCTGTCAGAAGGACAACCATCTCTGCAGCACTACACCAATCAGGCCTTTACAGTAAAAGGTACATTGACAGCCTGCTTGGAGTTTGCCAAAAGGCACCTGAAGACTCTCAGACCATGTAAAACAAGATTCTCTGGTTTGATGAAACCAAGGTTTAACTCTTTGGCCTGAATGCCAATTGTCATGTCTGGAGGAAACCTGGCACCATCCCTACGGTGAAGCATGGTGGTGGCAGCATGTGGGAATGTTTTCCAGTGGCAGAGACTGGTAGACCAGTCGAGGGAAAGATGATTGGAGCAAAGTACAAGAGATCCTTGAGGAAAACCTTCTCCAGAGTGCTCAGGACCTCAGACTGGGGTGAGGATAACAACCCTAAGCACTCAGCCAAGACAACGCAGGAGTGGCTTTGAGACAAGTCTCTGAATGTCCTTGAGTGGCCCAGCCAGAGACCAGACTTGAACCTGATTGAACATCTCTGGAGAGACCTGAAAATAACTGTACAGCGACGCTCCCCATCCAACCTGACAGAGCTTGAATACACCCAAATACATGTGTGCCAAGCATGTAGTGTCATACCCAAGATGACTCCAGGCTGTAATTGCTGCCAAAGGTGCTTCAACAAAGTCCTGAGTTAAGGGTCTGAATATTTACGTAAATGTGATATTTCAGTTTTGTATATATTTTAAATTTGCAAAAATGTATGGGGTATTGTGTGTAGATTGATGAGGGATTTAATACATTTTAGAGTAAGGCTGTTGCGTAACAAAATGTGGAAAGAGTCAAGTGGTCTGAATCCTTTCCGAATGCCCTGTATCAATTACCTCGTATGTGCTCATCAACTCGGACTGGTACCCTTTGTATATAGCTAAGTTATGTTACACATGGTGTATCTATTAATCCTTGTCATTATTACGTGTCATTGCTTTTATATTATCTCTCTCTGCGTTGTTGGGAACGGACCGTAAGTAAGCATTTCACTGTTAGTCCACACCTGTTTTTACGAAGCATATGACGAAGAAAATTGGATCAAATGTTATTTTTATTTGACGGAGAGGGCAGGTATTCGGCAGAGGGGAGCGAAGGACACTGTGCTGTCCCTGTTGAGGACACCGGTACATGGGAGGCGGGGGCGAAAAAGTCTGCTAATACTTTTATTGAATCTTTTGACCAACAGGAATCACCGTATGCAGGAATGCCCCGAATTGCAGGCCACAATCACACACTATTGGATTAGGGGGGAAGAGACTTTAAGGACACTGCCGACCTGCAAAACAACTAACCAACATCGAGCTTTAGCCAAACCTTAACCAAGCTCCTAACCCGTGGCAGGTAGCCTAGCGGTTAAGAGCCCTGGGCCAGTAACTGAAAGGTCTCTCATTTTAATCCCTGAGTGCACTAGTTGAAAATAATAATATGTTGATGTGCCCTTGAGTAAGGCCCTTAACCCTAATTGCTACTGTAAGCCGCTCTGGATAAGCACGTCTGCTAAATAGCCTAAAATGGGACACTAACCTAATTTTATACAATTCTGAAATGAAATATCGGTTTGCAGGTCACGAGTGTCCATATATCATTTTCCAATTAGGGGACCAGGTTAGTTTAACGATGATGATGCTACACCCGGACACCATTTGGGGGACGGTACAAGATGGCTGTGTGAGTGGTCGCATTAAACAGAGCTCCTGAAAACCTTTTGTTTTTAAACAAGCCCTAATTTGATTTGATAACCTGGAAAAATAACAAATAAACTCCCTGTAATGTTTTCAAATACAACCAGCAGATGGTGCAATTGTTAAAGCAATTTGTTACGCTGCGACGTAAGGGACCTTGAGGAGTGATGCCTCCATAAAGCTGCCTCCGCTGATTTCAGTACAGTGTATATTTGGGAAACAGCAGGTGCCTACTTGCTATCAGAGTTTCCCACCAAAGTAAGTACAGGAAAGCTTTACCACATACAGAAGACTGAATAAACCTACTGCACAATAGTCCATGGTTTGTATTTCAATTACCATTATTGTTTTTTAAATTGAATAATTTTTGGGCTTAACCTATTGATATCATTTTTCTAATCTGATGTGACTAAATCAGATCAATTGCAAATATGATGAAAAAAAAGCTTAATTTACAGGGCTAGGTGTTTGTCCACCAGAGTGTGCTATTTACTTAGATTTGGAAGTGGGGTATTGTATTGATATTGGCATTTCTGAAGACAACTGTAGACTTATCTTATTCTATGTTTTGTTGTGTTTTGGAGTCAAGTGTTTTTTGTTGGTTAGTTTGGTTTTTAGAAAGCGATAGAGAGGTTATACAGGAGTAGTGGAGTGGAGGGGGACTAAGCGGACCAATGATTTTATGGGAGGAGGAGCTGTGTAGTCGGGGGAGGAACTGTGTAGTCAGGGAAGAGGAGTGGTAGAGCTTTAGGGAAAAAAAGAAAAGAGGCTGAGTTTGAGGAGGAGAAATGTGAGGAGTAAAATCACAATGTGCAATTACATTTTTTGAAAAATCTATATTTTTAATAACTATACAATTGGTTGGGCAATAGAAACATGGTTTTCAAACAGCAGCTTGTTTTCATTTATCTCTGCCTAACAGGATGCTGTTACTACATTTACAGCTAGGGTAACTGAGCTCTGTTTCCTGACTTTCTTTTTTTTCACCAAGATAATTAGTGTGTGTGTGTGTGTGTGTGTGTGTGTGTGTTACGGAGAGAGAGTGAGAGACAGTTCATGGAATGCTGTGATGTCATCAGCTCAGTCATACACAAAGGCAAGGAGGAGGACACACAAGCACACTCGCTCGAATAGTTACTCTGCTGTGGAGCATCTGCACCCCCACTGTGAGTACATCCTACTTAAATAACATATCCGTTCTCTCACACATTCTGCTGAATTGTCTATTACAGAATGCCTCTCCTTTTTTCCCCCCACTAAGCGTTGAGTAGAAAGAAACCAATGTGTTTGCCAGCAGTGACAGTTCTCAGTCTCCGGCTACCTTTGTCTCCCTCCAAATGTTGCTTATGCTGTTTCCATTGTTAATATGACCACCATGCCTAGTGAAGTACATTCAGCCCCTCTGCTACAACAGCGTTCTGCTCATGCTGTCCTGGGATGTGACCCTGTAGTTTGGTTACAGCCCAATAACGGCCATGTTGAAATGGAGCAGCTGTCTCTTGGGAGTTTGAAAAAAAGGAAGGGGGGTTGGAAAGGGATGTGTGTGAAGGAGGAGGAAAAAACCCACCCATTCCTTTGGAATCGGTTCCCACCCAGAGTCAGACACTCTCAGAGCCCTGACATGGCTTGAGTGAGGAAACCAGGGTTTGATGGAGGGAAAAATGGATAACTGAGATTACTAAGAAATGAAAAAGAAGACAGTAAGTAGTGACATCTTAAGAGGAGAACAGATAAAGAAAACCAAGGCAAGAAAAACTGTCTAGGATAACTAAAGATAGCAGTAGGATTAGCATACAGTAGGGACTAGGCAGTGCCAATCATCTGCAGTGCAGACAGATGTGATGTAGCATTTTCCCTGAAGCAGAGTCTCCCAGTGATGGCTGCCTGACGAGGGCTGACGACGAATGACGTGTGAGTGTCGAGGGAGGAGGAAGTGTCAGCTCAGAGGACGACAGAGGAAGCAGTCTTCAGCTTGTGTGTGTGTGTGTGTGTGTGTGTTTGTGACAGACGAGCCCCGATCTTCTTCTTCTCCTCATGAGGCTCGTTTAGAAACCAACTCATCTTCAGGAAACTGTTGGCTTAAGGAGTCAGGACAGTACCCCTCCACCTCCAGCCCACCACCGCCGCCACCATGCTGCAGCAGATCTTAAAGGACATGTACATTGACCCAGATGTGTTGGAGGCCCTAAATGAGGACCAGAAAAAGACCCTGTTCCTGAAGATGAGAGAGGAGCAGGTGCGGCGCTGGACAGAACGTGAGGAGAAAGAAGCGGACCATAGGCCAAAGTCAAAGACAGGTACCAGCTCCTCTCACTCACTCCTCTCTACCTTTTCTACTACATCTTCACATACTGGGGCTGACAGGAGCCATAGTACCTATGTGCCAGAAAGTATCATTACCTGCTTCTGAAATAAGCCTACAAACATGTTCCATTGAAACCTACCCACCTGGTCTTTCTGAAGCCAAGTACATTAGACAAGTCTTAGATACAGTGGGGAGAACAAGTATTTGATACACTGCCGATTTTGCAGGTTTTTCTACTTACAAAGCATGTAGAGGTCTGTAATTTTTACCATAGGTACACTTCAACTGTGAGAGACGGAATCTAAAACAGAAATCCAGAAAATCACATTGTATGATTTTAAGTAATTAATTAGCATGTCATTGCATGACATAGTATTTGATCACCTACCAACCAGTAAGAATTCCGGCTCTCACAGACCTGTTAGTTGTTCTTTAAGAAGCCATCCTGTTCTCCACTCATTACCTGTTTGAACTCATTACCTGTATAAAAGTCTTCCAGCATGACAACGACCCGAAACACACAGCCAGGGTAACTAAGGAGTGGCTCCGTAAGAAGCATCTCAAGGTCCTGGAGTGGCCTAACCAGTCTCCAGACCTGAACCCAATAGAAAATCTTTGGAGGGAGCTGAAAGTCCGTATTGCCCAGCGACAGCCCCGAAACCTGAAGGATCTGGAGAAGGTCTGTATGGAGGAGTGGGCCAAAATCCCTGCTGCAGTGTGTGCAAACCTGGTCAAAAACTACAGGAAACGTATGATCTCTGTAATTGCAAACAAAGGTTTCTGTACCAAATATTAAGTTCTGCTTTTCTGATGTATCAAATACTTATGTCATGCAATAAAATGCTAATTAATTACTTAAAAATCATACAATGTGATTTTATGGATTTTGGTTTTAGATTCCGTCTCTCACAGTTGAAGTGTACCTATGATAAAAATGACAGACCTCTACATGCTTTGTAGGTGGGAAAACCTGCAAAATCGGCAGTGTATCAAATACTTGTTCTCCCCACTGTATGTTGGTGTATTTTCTGCTGTGAGCTGCAAGCATGTGGTTTACCTCTGACAGACATCCTGTGATGATGCGTCTACTGAAAACGTTGTCAGTATCAACTGCTGCTTTTTGCAGGCCCTCTGTGTGGGTGTCTGCCTGCAAGGTTATGCACTTTGTTTCAATCAGATGGCATTACCTGTTTTATATTATGCTAAGCAGGCCTGAGAGTAGGTAATGGCTAAAAAGGCTACTTGTGTATTTTGTCAAATGACTACCTGCAGTTACCAGGGTTACCATTTACTGTCATAATAGGAACACTGGAGGCTATGAGGAAGTAGCCCTGCCTTGTGTAGCATCACTGGGGTGAGAGAAAGGAGGAGGTCTTCAACTCGGGTTTCTAGTCATTTCCAGTAACTATTTCTGAAAGAGTAGTCCTACTGCCAGATCAGGATGTGGCCCTGCTATCTCGTTTGAGGAAATTACATACTTACAGCTGACTCGCACACAATTGATTGAATCATTGGTTCAATAATCAATTGTTTTTAAAGGGGCCTTATCAGTGAACATAAAGCCCGTCTTAGTGTAAGACAACAAACATCCGAAACAGGTGCCATGCAGATCTGATACTCAACAACAACAACAACAGAGCAGAATGTCTAATCAGAATATGTCTGATCGTGTGTGTGTGTGTGTGTGTGTGTGTCTGTACAGGGCTTTGCTTTAGATTATTGTGTTCCCAGTGAAGGGAGAGGCCTGATGTCTGGAATGTGTGTGTGTCGGGAAAAGAAAGATAACAGAACAGAGGAACATGCGATAGACAGAAATAGTGGCAGCTAGTGTTTCACAGAGAGTAGACTGTTACTTTCTATGTTAGAGAGGAACTCAACTGTTCTTCTATTGTGTATTTCAGCTGCAATGAAAGGGTCATTACGCACACCGCTACAAACGTAGGCAGGCTGTAATTCTATCCTGAAACTGGTTTAGTGTAAGGCAAAATCTTGCCCGTCTGCATTTTCTTGGTTGCAAGTAGCCAGTCCCTGAGTGGGGAATTTGTGTGGTAATGATGACTCGGTTCACAATGTGCTTTACCTTGACATTCCACAGAAGGAATCTGAGATCACAAGACAAAGCTTATCATGAGAAGATTGAGAGAGAAAGAGAGAGAGACACGCAACAGTGGAGGAAAATGAGTCCATGATGGCTGGCTGTAGGTCACTGTAGCACATGCCAGTTTTTGCATTCATTCTGCTTGACGTGTGAATAGGATCAGGGGAAGTCTGGCTTTGGTGGCAATAGACATTTGACAACAAAGCACTGATTATCGAGCGTCTGAATGTCAGACAGGGAGGAGGGAGAACAGAGGCCTCTATATCGGCTAACAACCATGGCAGCTATTACGACAAGTCAATGGTCCCCCGATACACACTGGGTCGTTCCATGTCACCATCTCAGAATGTTCTGAAATCATTTCTATAGAAACAGATAAGATTAGCATTCCTGCATCATAATATTTTTGAAATATAGTTTGATCACTGCTGTGTAAACACACACACACACACCCTGATACACAGTGCAGTGTTACACACACCACTGGACCATAGGGTTAGAGACATGGAGTTTGGTTGTTATTGGTGTGAAGCAGAAGAAAATATGGGCCTGTTAAAGCGCCGGACCCAGGTGTCTGTGCAAAGCAGGAAGTGACTCCAGGCCCACTGGTCCATGCCTTCCAACAATGAAGTGTGAGCAGAGAAGGAAGCCTGCAGGAGGCATAAGGCCATGTGTGTTAATGGTTTAGTGTTATTCATCTGTTCAGTTATATTTAGGTCATTTAGTTTGGGGTGTATGTAGTTAGTGTGTTGCTGAATGTTTGTCCCTACATTTCTGTAGCATGTGTACATGCGTAATTTGTAACATGTAGGCTTTACAACTGGTATGACAGCTTTGCAGTACATGTTTTGGTGCTCATTCCGAGAGCACAGAGCGTGACAGACTGGTGACGTTTGCTAATGGCAGATGATAGAATGTAGTGCAGGTCGGGCCACCTTATTGCCACAGTAACTAAACCTGTCCTTCCATGAAGGTGCCACAGTATACCGGTTACGGTGCTGTATGTACTACATCGGAAATGGCACTGTTGGCTTTTCAATCTGTTCAATATGTGGAGGAATATGATTGAGGCCTGGCGTTTATGAGGGTCTTTAGAGAGGGGTGTGGTCAGAGTCAAGGGGTGATGTAACAGGAGTATTGTGACAAGGACATGGTTCCGAGAGTCAAGAGGGACACACCCACAAGTCCCACATGCCATTCATGTAAATGTCTTGCGTGTTGAGAAAATTGTCTGGTTTCAAATAAAATACAGTTAAATCAAATGTAATGGTATTTGTCACATGCACCGGATACAACAGGTGTAGACTTCACTGTGAAATACTTACTTAAGAGCCCCTTCCCAACAATGCTGAGTTAAGAAGTATGAACAAGAAATGTCAAATGAAATAGTAAAACAATAAAATAATGGGACTATATACAAGGAGTACGGGTACTGAGTCACTGTGCAGGGGTACGAGGAAGTAGAGGTAATTGAAGTAATATGTACATGTAGTTCAGGGCTTGTCGTCTGGGTTTGCCCCAGGCGGAATGCGGTGCCGTTGCCACAGGATGGGCTGGCAGAACCAGTTAACTGGTCTGCTCTGGAAGGGTGCCTCTCCTTGTTTTCAACCCAAACCCTCAGTTCAGATTCAGAAAACGTTTGTCAATGAGCCAATACATTTTTGCAGCAATCACAATACATACAGTACATACGAAAAACACATCTTTATAAACAACGAGAGAACAGCGAAGGGTATTTACAGTTAAGTAGGCTGAATACGTGCCTCTACTGGTCCTCGACTCTGTGTGTGTGTGTGTGTGTGCGTGTGCGTGTGTGTGCGCTGCTTTATTCCCATGAAGGAACATTTCTCAGCCTTTACCCAAAATGTTGCCATGTCATGCTATTTAAGGATGTGGTGACTTTTCTATTTTTTCCCCATCTCTTCCACTGCAGCCCATAAAAGGAGCCCAGCAATGTCTGTTTACCACAGAAACATAAATATAACAAATCATTGATTTTACTAGTTTGGCAAGAATGTCTCTTCTCTGTTGCTTCCAGTAATATAATTCCAGTGTGTTTTCGTCTCCTGTAGCCAACAGTAAGAAAGTGAGCTGGTTGCTGGGCAGGGACGGCGATGTGGCGGTCATGACGATTGGAGAGGTGGATGAGCTGAAGACCTCCAAACTCATCTGCACTGGGCCTGCGGAAAGAAGAGCACCACCAAGCCTGCACAATAACACACTGTACGGACACCTCAGCACCACAAGCAGGGATTTTACCTACAATTCTGTGGAGCTGTGATAATGGTATCAAATTGAGTGAGAGGTTAGTTTTTGAGTTTGACATTTTCGATCATTCCTTTTTGTTTTTCCTGTCTGTCTCTGCCTGGTCCTGTCTGGTCCTGCCTGGTCCTGCCTGGTCCTGTCTGGTCCTGTCTGTTCCTGCCTGGTCCTGTCTGGTCCTGTCTGGTCCTGTCTGCTCCTGCCTGGTCCTGTCTGGTCCTGCCTGGTCCTGCCTGTTCCTGCCTGTTCCTGCCTGGTCCTGTCTGTTCCTGCCTGGTCCTGTCTGGTCCTGCCTGGTCCTGTCTGTTCCTGCCTGGTCCTGTCTGTCTCTGCAGCCACCAGACAACTTCCCTGAAGAGCAACCTGGTAAACAGACCAGCCTCAGAACCTGTCAGAACTCGGAGAGAGGATCTGCCTCCCAAAACACAGTCAGGGATACAACTCAATTTAAAGGTGAGAGAGAGAGAGAGAGTGTGTGTGTGTGTGTGTGTGTGTGTGTGTGTGTGTGTGTGTGTGGAGGTGACCTTCTTGTTGCTGTCATTAATCTCGGGCACAGGCGAGGGCCAGTGAGACGCACGTTCTCCAGGGAGAGTCATCGCTCAGTGGCCAAATAAATCACACCTAGCTCTCCCTCTCCGGACTCTGATATCCCTTCATCTCTTTTTCCTTTTACTCTTCCTTATTGCCTTCAACAACAGCAAAGACCCTCTCCCTTGATCTTCTCTTTCCAACTCAACCACATCCTATCCATCCTTTCAATCACACCCTCCTCTCTTCTCTCCCTCTATCCCGTCTTTTCAATCACACCCTCCTCTCTTCTCTCCCCCTGTCCTTTCAATCAGACCCTCCTCTCTTCCCTCCCTCTATCCCATCCTTTCAATCACACCCTCCTCTCTTCTCTCCCCCTGTCCTTTCAATCAGACCCTCCTCTCTTCCCTCCCTCTATCCCATCCTTTCAATCACATCCTCCTCTCTTCTCTCCCTCTATCCCGTCTTTTCAATCACACCCTCCTCTCTTCCCTCCGTCTATCCCGTCCTTTCAATCACATTCTCCTCTCTTCCCTCCCTCTATCCCGTCCTTTCAATCACATTCTCCTCTCTTCTCTCCCTCTATCCCGTCCTTTCAATCACACCCTCCTCTCTTCTCTCCCTCTGTCCTTTCAATCACACCCTCCTCTCTTCCCTTCGTCTATCCCGTCCTTTCAATCACATTCTCCTCTCTTCTCTCCCTCTATCCCGTCCTTTCGATCACACCCTCCTCTCTTCTCTCCCTCTGTCCTTTCAATCACACCCTCCTCTCTTCCCTCCGTCTATCCCGTCATTTCAATCACACCCTCGTCTCTTCTCTCCCTCTGTCCTTTCAATCACACCCTCCTCTCTTCCCTCCGTCTATCCCGTCCTTTCAATCACGTTCTCCTCTTCTCTCCCTCTATCCCGTCCTTTCAATCACACCCTCCTCTCTTCTCTCCCTCTGTCCTTTCAATCACACCCTCCACTCTTCCCTCCGTCTATCCCGTCCTTTCAATCACACCCTCCTCTCTTCTCTCCCTCTATCCCATCCTTTCAATCATATTCTCCTCTCTTCTCTCCCTCTATCCTGTCCTTTCAATCACATCCTCCTCTCTTCTCTCCCTCTATCCCGTCCTTTCAATCACATCCTCCTCTCTTCTCTCCCTCTATCCTGTCTTTTCAATCACACCCTCCTCTCTTCCCTCCGTCTAACCCGTCCTTTCAATCACATCCTCGTCTCTTCTCTCCCTCTATCCCGTCCTTTCAATCACATCCTCCTCTCTTCTCTCCCTCTATCCCGTCCTTTCAATCACATCCTCCTCTCTTCTCTCCCTCTGTCCTTTCAATCACATCCTCCTCTCTTCTCTCCCTCTGTCCTTTCAATCACATCCTCGTCTCTTCTCTCCCTCTATCCCGTCCTTTCAATCACACCCTCCTCTCTTCTCTCCCTCTATCCTGTCCTTTCAATCACATCCTCCTCTCTTCTCTCCCTCTATCCCGTCCTTTCAATCACACCCTCCTCTCTTCCCTCCGTCTAACCCGTCCTTTCAATCACATCCTCGTCTCTTCTCTCCCTCTATCCCGTCCTTTCAATCACACCCTCCTCTCTTCCCTCCGTCTAACCCGTCCTTTCAATCACATCCTCGTCTCTTCTCTCCCTCTATCCCGTCCTTTCAATCACATCCTCCTCTCTTCTCTCCCTCTATCCCGTCCTTTCAATCACATCCTCCTCTCTTCTCTCCCTCTGTCCTTTCAATCACATCCTCGTCTCTTCTCTCCCTCTATCCCGTCCTTTCAATCACACCCTCCTCTCTTCTCTCCCTTTATCCCGTCCTTTCAATCACACCCTCCTCTCTTCTCTCCCTCTGTCCTTTCAATCAGACCCTCCTCTCTTCTCTCCCTCTGTCCTTTCAATCACATCCTCGTCTCTTCTCTCCCTTTATCCCGTCCTTTCCATTCTCTCCACTTTTTTGGTCCAATTCTTGTTAATCTCGCTGTCTCGCTCTCTCGCTGCCTCGCTCTCTCCCTGTCTCACTCTCTCGCTGTCTCGCTCTCTCGCTGTCTCGCTCTCTCGCTGTCTCGCTCTCTCGCTCTGTCACGCTCTGTCACGCTCTGTCTGTGTGAGTGTTGTCTGTCTGTCTGTCTGTCTGTCTGTCTGTCTGTCTGTCTGTCTGTCTGTCTGTCTGTGTGTCTGTGTGTCTGTGTGTCTGTGTGTCTGTGTCTCTGTGTCTCTGTGTCTCTGTGAGTCATTCATGTGTGTATATGCCAATTTGTATGTATAAATGAGCTGTTTTAATTAAATGTGTAGGAGGTAGAGGGATTTATTTCATTTTGTGTTATAAATTGAGAAGTGTGGTTGTCACATGTTTTGTGCACAAGTGTGTGTGAAGGAGGGGTTGTTGTTGTGGATGTGGGGGGGTTAACTCCGTTTTCACGCTATCTTAAAAAGAGGGAGAAGATTTCCTGCATTGTCATGGCAACCCTGTGCACATAGCAAGTGCGAGCCAGGGTGGACACTGTCTCACCTGCCCCTGATCCTCCACTCTGTAGAGCACAGTATTGACCATGATCCTCCACTCAGTAGAGCACAGTATAGACCATGATCCTCCACTCTGTAGAGCACAGTATTGACCCTGATCCTCCACTCTGTAGAGCACAGTATTGACCATGATCCTCCACTCTGTAGAGCATAGTATAGACCATGATCCTCCACTCTGTAGAGCACAGTATTGACCCTGATCCTCCACTCTGTAGAGCACAGTATTGACCCTGATCCTCCATTCTGTAGAGCACAGTATTGACCCTGATCCTCCATTCTGTAGAGCACAGTATTGACCATGATCCTCCACTCTGTAGAGCACAGTATTGACCATGATCCTCCACTCTGTAGAGCACAGTATTGACCATGATCCTCCGCTCTGTAGAGCACAGTATTGACCCTGATCCTCCGCTCTGTAGAGCACAGTATTGACCCTGATCCTCCACTCTGTAGAGCACAGTATTGACCATGATCCTCCACTCTGTAGAGCACAGTATTGACCATGACCCTCCACTCTGAGCACAGCATTGACCACTCAGATGTGGCTCCTTCCAGGAACCCACGGCTGATCCTTCAAACATAAGTTCACAAATGTTTATATACTGAACAAAAATATAAACGCAACATGCAACAATTTCAAAGATTTAACTGAGTTACAGTTCATATAAAGAAATCAGTCAGTAATATAAAAACAAATCATTAGGCCCTAATCATGGATTTCACACGCCTGGGAATACAGATGTACATCTGTTGGTCACAGATATATAAAACAAAGAGAAGAAGCTAGTTGCATGGAACAGGAAACCAGTCAGTATCTGGTGTGACCACCATATCACTCATGCAGCGCGACACATCTCCTTCTCATAAAGTTGATCAGGCTGTCGAGTCTGGCCTGTGGAAGGTTGTCCCACGCCTCTTCAATGGCTGTGAGAAGTTGCTGGATATTGGCGGAAACTGGAGCACGAGATCATGCACGTCGATCCATAGCATCCCAAACATGCTCAATGGGTGACATGTCTTGTGAGTATGCAGGACATGGAGGAACCGGGACATTTTCAGCTTCCAGGAATTGTCTACAGGTCCTTGCGACATCGGTATGTGTATTATCATGCTGAAACATGAGGTGATGGTTGCGGATGAATGGCACGACAATGGGCCTCAGGATCTTGTCACGATATGTCTGTGCATTCAAATTGCTGTCAAAAAAATGCAATTGTGTTGATTGTCCATATTTTGTGCCTGCCCATACCATAACCCCACCGCCACCATGGGGCACTCTGTTCACAACGTTGACACCAACAAACCACTCACCCACAAGACGCCATACACATGGTCTGCGGTTGTGAGGCTGGTTGGATGTCCTGACAAATTCTCAAAAACGATGTTGGAGGTGGCTTATGGTAGAGAAATAACATTTATATTCTATGGCACCAGCTCTGGTGGACATTCCTGCAGTCAGTATGCCAACTGCACACTCCCTCAAAACTTGAGACATCTGTGGCATTGTGTTGTGTGACAAAACGGAACATTTTTGAATGGCCTTTTATTGTCCACAGCACAAGGTGCACTTGTGTAATGATCATGCTGTTTTAATGATTATCCTGGCAAAGGAGAAATGCTCGCTAACAGGGATGTAAATACATTTGTGCACATTTTTGAGAATGTTTTGGGGCATACGTACAATTTCTGGGATCTGTTATTACAGTGAAACATGGGAGCAACACTTTACATGTTGCGTATATACGTGTTTTTGTTCTGTGTAGAATAGCCTGAATAAGCACATAAGAAATGAATCTAAATTAAATATGCCTATGTGGTCTTCAGCGTGCTTACATTTTTCTAAGTAAGAATACTGATTCAAAAAATGTCAAACACCTAGCAGGTTCTTGTCAGAAAATGTAAAGTGTGTTTTGAATCTGGCAGCTCAACTGACATGTTCCTGCTTTTCCAACAGGAGAACAGTGAGGAAGTGAAGACATTGCCCCCTCTACAGGTATGTTTGTGTACTGCACGTTACTGTCTGTGTCTTGGCTCTCTCTGTAATGCCTGTGTTTGTGTGTTCAACCCACAGGGGGCAGTGAGAGAGCAGCAGCCACCTGCAGCAGTGGAAAAAGTAAGTATTAGAACGGATTTCTAAGTTTGGGTTCTGTAAAGGGTTTATCTTATACTATTACATTATGAGGGCATTTGTTTTTATGATTCACTTTCTTTTAAAAGTTAGATATACTAGTGTGGTACCTCTTATGATGATTGCATAAACATACATGCTACATTAATTTAACACAGAGTTAAAGGGCCTATCCGGAGTTCAATAACAAGGTGGTCATTCCAGGACTTGTTTTAGTAAACAGCTGAGTGATGGGGCTTGAGACATATAACCACAAATTCATAGACAGAGCTATGGATAGAAGGACTGACCATCCATGATATCAAAATGATAGTTTTAGTCATGTTTTGAGTCTATAAAGTGTTTGTTTACAATAGATTTACTTGGTTTACAAACATTGGAGTAAAATAAGCTTATATTTTGGGCTCCGACAGTTTAAAAAAAAAAGTGTTATTGTCACACAGCGGATAGGTGCAGTGATCTGTGTTGTTTTTACAGGGTCAGCCATAGTAGGCATTTACAGTGGGGCGAAAAAGTATTTAGTCAGCCACCAATTGTGCAAGTTCTCCCACTTAAAAAGATGAGAGAGGCCTGTTATTTTCATCATAGGTACACTTCAACTATGACCTACAAAATTAGAAAAAAAAATCCAGAAAATCACATTGTAGGATTTTTAATGAATTTATTTGTAAATTATGGTGGAAAATAAGTATTTGGTCAATAACAAAAGTTTATCTCAATACTTTGTTGTATACCCTTTGTTGGCAATGACAGAGGTCAAATGTTTTCTGTAAGTCTTCACAAGGTTTTCATACACTGTTGCTGGTATTTTGGCCCATTCCTCCATGCAGATCTCCTCTAGAGCAGTGATGTTTTGGGGCTGTTGCTGGGCAACACGGACTTTCAACTCCCTCCAAAGATTTTCTATGAGGTTGAGATCTGGAGACTGGCTAGGCCACTCCAGGACCTTGAAATGCTTCTTACGAAGCCACTCCTTCGTTGCCCGGGCAGTGTGTTTGGGATCATTGTCGTACTGAAAGACCCAGCCACGTTTCATCTTCAATGCCCTTGCTGATGGAAGGAGGTTTTCACTCAAAATCTCACGATACATGGCCCCATTCATTCTTTCCTTTACACGGATCAGTCGTCCTGGTCCCTTTGCAGAAAAACAGCCCCAAAGCATGATGTTTCCACCCCCATGCTTCACAGTAGGTATGGTGTTCTTTGGATGCAACTCAGCATTGTTTGTCCTCCAAACAAGACGAGTTGAGTTTTTACCAAAAAATAATATTTTGGTTTCATCTGACCATATGACATTCTCCCAATCTTCTTCTGGATCATCCGAATGCTCTCTAGCAAACTTCAGACGGGCCTGGACATGTACTGGCTTAAGCAGGGGGACACGTCTGGCACTGCAGGATTTGAGTCCCTGGCGGCGTAGTGTGTTACTGATGGTAGGCTTTGTTACTTTGGTCCCAGCTCTCTGCAGGTCATTCACTAGGTCCCCCTCGTGTGGTTCTGGGATTTTTGCTCACCGTTCTTGTGATCATTTTGACCCCACGGGGTGAGATCTTGCGTGGAGCCCCAGATCGAGGGAGATTATCAGTGGTCTTGTATGTCTTCCATTTCCTAATAATTGCTCCCACAGTTGATTTCTTCAAACCAAGCTGCTTACCTATTGCAGATTCAGTCTTCCCAGCCTGGTGCAGGTCTACAATTTTGTTTCTGGTGTCCTTTGACAGCTCTTTGGTCTTGGCCATAGTGGAGTTTGGAGTGTGACTGTTTGAGGTTGTGGACAGGTGTCTTTTATACTGATAACAAGTTCAAACAGGTGCCATTAATACAGGTAACGAGGACAGAGGAGCCTCTTAAAGAAGTTGTTACAGGTCTGTGAGAGCCAGAAATCTTGCTTGTTTGTAGGTGACCAAATACTTATTTTCCACCATAATTTGGAAATAAATTCATTAAAAATTATACAATGTGATTTTCTGGATTTTTTTTCTCATTTTGTCTGTCATAGTTGAAGTGTACCTATGATGAAAATTACAGGCCTCTCTCATCTTTTTAAGTGGGAGAACACAATTGGTGGCTGACTAAATACTTTTTTGCCCCACTGTATATGTTATATTCTTCAAGAATATCATTCATTTAGAATTCATTTAGAAGTCCAAAAATGTATGTTGCAACTGAAGATTGCCCCTTTAAGGTATAACGAACGCTATGCACAGTTTCTGAGTAAGGTTGAGTTAGTGCCTGGAAAGGTATTTTATTGTCACTTCCTGAACAGTGATAATCATATCATCTGTGGCATACGATCAATTGTCATGTAAACAGGAAAGCACAATGTTAAACTCCTAGTATTTCTCGCCAGATATGGGGTTGAGAAAGTAACACATTACGGGCTACAGGTAGCCTAGTGGTTAGAGCATTGGGCCAGTAACCAAAAGGTTGCTGGTTCAATTCCCCAAGCCGACAAGGTGAAACATCTGTTGAACTGCCCTTGAGCAAGGCACTTTAATGTAATTTGCTCCAGGGGGGAGGTACTGCTATGGCCGACCCTGTAAAACTGCACATGAACAGTATGTGTGACGACAAATAAAAAGTAGTGGCAGGTTACAGCTTGAAAAGCTATCACGCATTGCTTCTGGACAGTGGCACCGGCCCTCTCTCTAACCTCTCTCTGCCTTTTCTACTGCCTCTCTCTAACCTCTCTCTGCCTTTTCTACTGCCTCTCTCTAACCTCTCTCTGCCTTTTGTACTGCCTCTCTCTAACCGCTCTCTGTCTTTTGTACTGCCTCTCTCTAACCTCTCTCTGCCTTTTGTACTGCCTCTCTCTAACCTCTCTCTCCCTTTTGTACTGCCTCTCTCTAACCTCTCTCTCCTGTCTCTCTAACATCTCTCTCCTGTCTCTCTAACCTCTCTCTCCTGTCTCTCTAACCTGTATCTCTAACCTCTCTCTCCTCACTCTCTAACCTGTATCTCTAACCACTCTCTCCTGTCTCTCTAACCTCTCTCCTGTGTCTCTAACCTCTCTCTACTGTCTCTCTAACCTCTCTAACCTCTCTCTCCTGTCTCTAACCTCTCTAACCCCTCTCTCCTGTCTCTTTAACCTCTCTCTCCTGTCTCTCTAACCTCTCTCTCCTGTCTCTCTAACCTCTCTAACCCCTCTCTCCTGTCTCTCTAACCTCTCTCTCCTGTCTCTCTAACCTCTCTCTCCTGTCTCTCTAACCTCTCTCTCATTGCTCTCTAACCTCTCTCTCCTTGCTCTCTAACCTCTCTCTCCTTTCTCTCTAACCTCTCTCTCCTTTCTCTCTAACCTCTCTCTCCTGTCTCTCTAACCTCTCTAACCCCTCTCTCCTGTCTCTCTAACCTCTCTCTCCTGTCTCTCTAACCTCTCTCTCCTGTCTCTCTAACCTCTCTCTCCTGTCTCTCTAACCTCTCTAACCCTCTCTCCTGTCTCTCTAACCTCTCTCTCCTGTCTCTCCAACCTCTCTCTCATTTCTCTCTAACCTCTCTCTCCTTTCTCTCTAACCTCTCTCTCCTTGCTCTCTAACCTCTCTCTCCTTGCTCTCTAACCTCTCTCTCCTTGCTCTCTAACCTCTCTCTCCTTGCTCTCTAACCTCTCTCTCCTGTCTCTCTAACCTCTCTAACCGCTCTCTCCTGTCTCTATAACCCCTCTCTCCTGTCTCTATAACCTCTCTTTCCTGTCTCTCTAACCTCTCTCTCCTGTCTCTCTAACCTCTCTCTCCTGTCTCTCTAACCTCTCTAACCTCTCTCCCCTGTCTCTCTGTTCAAGCCGTGCCTGGCCTCTCCGTCTCATCCCTATTTCTTTGTCTGTTTGGGGGAGCAGCTGAACTGTAGCGGCCCTCCAGTATGTCCGTCATCACTCTCTACCACAGGTTGCAATGGGACTGGGGTGGGACTGGGGAAAGGGGTTATTTTTAGTGTGTGTGTGTCTGTGTGTGTGTGTGTGTGTGTGTGTGTGTGTGTGTGTGTGTGTGTGTGTGTGTGTGTGTGTGTGTGTGTGTGTGTGTGTGTGTGTGTGTGTGTGTGTGTGTGTGTGTGTGTGTGTGTGTGAACTTACACACACTCCCCTGGAGCAGATGGTTATTAAACTTGATCAGGGAACTGAAACACCAGAGACGAGGAGTGCGTCAGTCACAGATGGATGGGATTGTGGGATTGTCTCCTGAGGTTTGGGCAGGGGAGCTCTCCTTTCCTCTCTTCTCCTAATTCAGCCAAGCTGAACCGCAGGACAAAACTCTCCCTCTATCACTTCATCCTTACCCAAGACTCATCGCAAACATGCCACTGCACGTCTCTGCCCAACCCATGTCAATGTCCCAATGCACAACCCCACACTTTTATTTCATCTGGTTGGACCAAGAGACAGAGATTCTATGTTTTAACAGATTATTTGTTTTGTAGAATTAAGGATTCAGAATTCTTAACATACAACGTAACGTACAAATAGCTCAGTGACTCAGACGTCTGGCAGTGGTTATTTGTGATTGATATTTGTTTGTGAGATCAGGAGAGTGGACTGATTAGGTACTGCTGATGTAGTTGTATTTGGTGCTGTTGCTACAGTGGGGGGGGGGTGTTGATGTCACTGTATATGTCCTGGAAGCATCCCATCAAACCTTCCAGTAACACAAAGACATTTGTTTCAGGTAGAAGAAGTGTTATATATATAAAATGATGCATATGAATCTGACTGTTCTTTCCTGTTCCCCCAGCAGGCTGAGTTGGAGCAGGATGTAGAAGTAGGTGGTCCACAGGAAAATCCAGTCCTCCTGTCCTACAGACCTCACCCCAGAGCTGGCCCTTCCAACCTGAGGCTGGGTACCACACTGTCCTCTATCCCCAAGACCATCACACCGTCCTCTGTACCAAGCTCCACTCCATCCCCTGTCCCCACTGACACACCGTCTCATGTCCCCAAGACCATAACCCCTGTCCCTACCATCACACCGTTTTCTGTCCCCAAAACCATCACACCGCCTGCTTTCCCTAGCATCATAACACCATCCCCTGTAACCAACAGTGTCATACCATCTCCTGTCCCCAGCAGCAGTGTCACACCGTCTCCTGTCCCCAGCAGCAGTGTCATACCATCTCCTGTCCCCAGCAGCAGTGTCACACCATCTCCTGTCCCCAGCAGCAGTGTCATACCGTCTCCTATCCCCAGCAGTAATGCCATCAGAGCTGCTCTAGAAAAGAGCACTGCCAAATCACACGCTTCAGAGAAGACCGTCACACTGTCCCCTGTCCCTAGTTCCATCACACTGTCCCCTGTCCCTAGCCCCATCACACTGTCCCCTGTCCCTAGCCCCATCACACTGTCCTCTGTCCCAAGCAGTGTCAAAACATCTCCTGTCCCCAGTGTCTCACCCTCCCCTGTCCCCAGTACCACTTGGTCCCCTGTCCCCAGTACCACTCGGTCCCCTGTCCCCAGTACCACTCGGTCCCCTGTCCCCAGTACCACTCGGTCCCCTGTCCCCAGTACCACTCGGTCCCCTGTCCCCAGTACCACTCGGTCCCCTGTCCCCAGTACCACTCGGTCCCCTGTCCCTAGCATCTATACACCATCCCCTTTCCACAGGACCGTCACTCCATCCCCTGTGGCTAGCAGCACGGCCATAAGAGAGGCTCTAAAGAAGAGCACCACCAAAACACATGCTCCAGAGAAGAACACTGTCGCACCGCTGTCCGCTTCAACCAGACTCCACCCCCAGGAGACGCCCAGCAGCAGAGGTAAGATAGTAGAGCAGCATGGGTGATTGAGTCCCCTCACATTACAACACTGAGCTGAATATATTGAGATTGTTGTGAATGATTATGGTGGGAGAAACAGATTCTGGCCTCAGAATCCGGAAGCATGTAGACACCAGGGCACCGGCACAGTTTTACTTCACACTTTCATACAATGTTAATGAAGTCATGACAGGCAGTTCTCTTCCCTGCCACCTGGGGGTTATGTGAGAATGGTTATCTGTCTTTGAAGCACTTTCACCTGGTGTGTTGTATAATGGACAGTTCATGGTTCGGCTGCAGACCCTTTCAGTGTAGGTTCTTACTGTGGTTAGTGAGGTGGGTTTATTTCCCAGCCCAGTGTCCTAGCCAACCATTGCCTCAACCCACTGGAGTCTTTATGAACTGGCAGACTAAAAGCAGGCCAGCCTTAGGGGGAGGAAACCAGTGTGATTGTGTCATGGTCACACAGACCCTCCTCTTTCTCCCTCTCCAACATCTCACTCTGTCTCTCCCTCCCTCTCCAACATATCTCTCTCCCTCCCTCCCTCCCTCCCTCCCTCCCTCCCTCCCTCCCTCCCTCCCTCCCTCCCTCCCTCCCTCCCTCCCCTTGTCTAGTTTTCCACAGTCCCTATAACATGACTTGTATCAGTGTATGATTGTGATAAGATATCTAATGTCTCTGCCCCTCACATATAGTTTTCATGGCTTTGCCCTTGTAGCTTAACTATGTTTCTTGTTGCAAGAAATGAGTTCATCTGATCAGGAAAAGGCTCGTAGTTTTGATAAGCTGCCCGCATCCCTGGCCCAGTTCACAAACCAGACCGACAGACAGGGGAGCTAGACCAGCACCACCCAGTGGAAGACTGATCACACTGCAGCCAGTCCTCCACCGGACATAGTAGGGGGAAAAAGTCAGCATCTATAGTCTCCCCGGGCTGGATATATACTAACCTTACAACGAGGTGAATGATTGTGTTTATTTGTCTTGGCTGAGGTACCTGTAATTCAGGTAATTCAGTACTTACCAGCATTTGTAACTTGAGTATGGCTCGTGCCATGAAGTGCTTTGAAAGGCTGGTCATGGCTCAAATCAACACCATTATCCCAGAAACCATAGACCCACTCCAATCTGCATACCGCCCCAACAGATCCACAAATTATGCAATCTCTATTGCACTCCACACTGCCCTTTCACACCTGGACAAAAGGAACACTTATGTGAGAATGCTATTAATTGACTACAGCTCAGCGTTCAATACCATAGTGCCCTCAAAGCTCATCAATAAACTAAGGACCCTGGGACTAAACACCTCCCTCTGCTACTGGATCCTGAACTTCCTGACAACATATACGCCACGCTGATCCTCAACACAGGGGCCCCTCAGGGGTGCGTGCTCAGCCCCCTCCAGTAATCTCTGTTCACTCATGACTGCACGGCCAGGCACGACTCCAACAACATCATTAAATTTGCCGATGACACAACAGTGGTTGGCCTGATCACCGACAACAACGAGACAGCCTATAGGGAGGAGGTCAAAGACCTGGCCGTGTGGTGCCAGGACAACAACCTCTCCCTCAACGTGATCAAGACAAAGGAGATGATTGTGGACTACAGGAAAAAGAGGACTGAGCATGAACCCATTCTCATCGATGGAGCTGCAGTGGAGCAGGTTGAGAGCTTCAAGTTCCTTGGTGTCCACATCACCAACAAACTAACATGGTCCAAGCACACCAAGACAGTTGTGAAGCGGGCATGACAAAACCTATTCGCCATCAGGACAATAAAAATATTTGTCATGGGGTCCTCAGAAGGTTCTACAGCTGCACCATCGAGAGCATCCTGGTTGCATCACTGCCTGGTATGGCAACTGCTCGGCCTCCGACCACAAGGCACTACAGAGGGTAGTGCGAATGGCCCAGTACATCACTGGGGCCATTCAAGCTTCCTGCCATCCAGGACCTCTATACCAGGCGGTGTCAGAGGAAGGACCTAAAAATTGTCATACTCCTGCCAGCCTAGTCTTAGACTATTCTCTCTGCTACCGCACAGCAAGCGGTACTGGAGTGCCAAGGCCAGGTCCAAGAGGCTTCTAAACAGCTTCTAACCCCAAGCCAAACGACTCCTGAACATCTAGTAAAATGGCTACACAGACTATTAGCATTTCCCCCCCCCCCTCTCCACACCACTCTCTCTTGTCATCTATGCATACTCACTTTAATAACTCTACCTAGCTTTACAGCTGAAGTCAGAAGTTTACATACACCTTAGCCAAATACATTTAAACAAAGTTTTTCACAATTCCTGACATTTCATCCTAGTAAAAATACCCTGTCTTAGGTCAGTTAGGATCACCACTTTATTTTAAGAATGTGAAATGTCAGAATAATAGTAGAGAGAATGATTTATTTCAGCTTTTATTTCTTCCATCACATTCCCAGTGAGTTAGAAGTTTACATACACTCAATTAGTATTTGGGTGCATTGCCTTTAAATTGTTTAACTTGGGTCAAACATTTCGGATAGCCTTCCACAAGCTTCCCACAATAAGTTTGGTGAATTTTGGCCCACTCCTCCTGACAGTGCTGGTGTAACTGAGTCAGGCTTGTAGGCCTCCTTGCTCGCACACACCTTCTCAGTTCTGACCACACATTTTCTATAGGATTGAGGTCAGGGCTTTATCATGGCCACTCCAATACCTTGACTTTGTTGACCTTAAGCCATTTTGCAACAACTTTGGAAGTATGCTTGGGGTCATTGTCCATTTGGAAGACCCATTTGCGACCAAGTTTAACTTCCTGACTGATGTCTTGAGATGTTGCTTGAATATATCCACATCATTTTCCGCCCTCATGATGCCATCTATTTTCTGAAGTGTACCAGTCACTCCTGCAGCAAAACACCCCCACAACATGATGCTGCCACCCCCGTGCTTCATGGTTGGGATGGTGTTCTTTGGCTTGCAAGCCTCACCCTTTTTCCTCCAAACATAACGATGGTCATTATAGCCAAAAAGTTATATTTTTGTTTCATCAGACCAGAGGTAATTTCTCCAAAAAGTACGATCTTTGTCCCCATGTGCAGTTGCAAACCGTAGTCTGGCTTTTTTATGGCGGTTTTGGAGCAGTGGCTTCTTCCTTGCCTTTCAGGTTCTGTTGATATAGGACTCTTTTTAGTGTGGATATAGATCATTTTGTACCTGTTTCCTCCAGCATCTTCACAAGGTCCTTTGCTGTTGTTCTGGGATTGATTTTCAGTTTTCGCACCAAAGTATGTCCATCTCTAGGAGACAGAACGCGTCTCCTTCCTGAGTGGTTTGACGGCTGTTTGTCCCATGGTGTTTATACCTGCGTACTATTGTTTGTACAGATGAACATGGTACCTTCAAGCATTTGGAAATTGCTCCCAAGGATGAATCAGAATCTACCAAAAAAAATTCTGAGGTCTAGGCTGATTTCTTTTGATTTTCACATGATGTCAAGCAAAGAGGCACTGAGTTTGAAGGTAGGCCTTGAAATACATCCACAGGTACACCTCCAATTGACTCAAATTAAATCAATTATCCTATCAGAAGCTTCTAAAGCCATCATTTTCTGGAATTTTCCAAGCTGTTTAAAGGCACCATCAACTTAGTCTATGTAAACTTCTGACCCACTGGAATTGTGATGAAGTGAAATAATCTGTCTGTAAACAATTGTTGGAAACATTACTTGTGTCATGCACACAGTAGATGTCCTAACCGACTTGCCAAAACTCTAGTTTGTTAACAAGAAATTTGTGGAGTGGTTGAAAAACAAGTATTAATGACTCCAATCTAAGTGTATGTAAACTTCCGACTTCAACTGTACATACTACCTCAACCAACCGGTGCACGCACATTGACTCTGTACCGGCACCCCCCTGTATATATTGCAATTTTTTTCACTGCTGCTCTTTAATTACTTGTTACTTTCATCTCGTATTCTTATCCGCATTTATTTTTAACTGCACTGTTGGTTAGGGGCTCGTAAGTAAGATTTTCACTGTAAGGCCTACACATGTAGTACTCGACGCAAGTGACTATAAAAATTGGATTTGATAATTATCTGTACAAAACAGTTCATACTTGTGGAATATAAAAATACTTACTTGATATGTTTTACAGTTTCTTGAAATACTTGGCAAATGCAACTTATTTCTATGTATGTTGTATTTATTATGGATCGCCATTAACTGCTGCCAAGGCACCAGCTACTCTTCCTGGGGTCCGGACAAAGTAAGGCAGTTCTAAATGTATTGTAATGTTTTTAAAATTGTATAACAGATTTCACAACACACTGTGTGCCCTCAGGCCCCTCTACTCCACTACCACATAACTCGTACACATAAAATCCATGTGTACGTATGTGTATAAAGCATATGTTACATGTGTGTGTATGTGTCTGTGCTAATGTTTGTGTTGCTTCACAGTCCCCACTGTTCCATGAGGTGTTGTTTTTTTAAATCTGATTCTACTGCTGCCATCAGTTACCTGATGTGGAATAGAGTTCCGTGTAGTCATGGCTCTATGTAGTACTGTGCACCTCCCATAGTCTGTTCTGGATTTGGAGACTGTTAAGAGACCTCTGGTGGCATGGCTTGTGTGGTATGCATGGGTGTCTGAGCTATGTGCTAACTGCTGCTCTTTGTTAAGTGTTGCAGTCATTTCAGTCACTGTGGTAGCTGACGTGTATAGTGTTGAGTCATCCGCATACATAGACACACTGGCTTTACTCAAAGACAGTGGCATGTCGTTAGTAAAGATTGAAAAAAGTAAGGGGCATAGACAGCTGCCCTGGGGAATTCCTGATTCTACCTGGATTATGTTGGAGAGTCTTCCATTTTAAGAACACCCTCTGTGTTCTGGTAGATGGGTAACTCTTTATCCACAGTATAGCAGGGGGTGTAAAGCCATAACACATGTTTTTCCAGCAGCAGACAGAAGGCAAAAGGCCTCCTGCGGGAACAGGGGCTCGGATTATAAATAACTATATTGGACAAACACGCATCACGACCAGAGAGAGACCACAACACTACATAAAGAGGGACCTAAGACAACAACATAGCATGGCAGCAACACATGATAACACAGCATGGTAGCAACAACACATGACAACAACATGGTAGCAACACAACATGGCTGCAGCACAAGATGCTAGCAGCACAAAACATGGTACAAACATTATTGGGCACAGACGACAGCACAAAGGCAAGATGGTAGAAACAACAAAACATCACGCAAAGCAGCCACAACTGTCAGATATAGTTACCCTTGAGTATGGTAGTCACTCTAATCACCTACTATGAAGCTCTGCTGTGCCCAGATATTTGTGTTCAAAATACACTTTTGTGGTAGAGTTTCTGTTACTGACATCAACCCAAATGGGTTATAAGATTGGTGAAATCCTTTTGCAAGCTGCTTGAACACACAGGCTTAAAATTAAAGCCATGGACTTTAAGTTGGAAGCATTTGTGGAAAACCCTACATGGGAGATGCTAGCTAAAAGTACAAAGGCGAATCTGCATGGCGTTTCAAAGCATTATGATATCAAGGTGGCACCTGGCGATCCAAAAGCAGTAGTCAGAGTTGATTGGTACTGCTTTGGTGGAGGAGGAAATCCTTCCACAGAGGGAGGTTGATGGAAAGGGTCCTACGGGGGGTAGAGTACACCCCTTAGACGTGCAACTGAGAGAGGTAGAACTAAAGGCAAAATTTAAGCAAAATAAATGAGCTTGAGCACAGGGAAAAACATCAGGAACGTGAGCATGCCATTCGCCTACAAGAGATACAGTGGATTCGGAAAGTATTCAGACCCCTTGACTTTTATACATTTTGTTACAGCCTTATTATAAAACTGATTAAATTACTTTTACACACAATACCACATAATGACAAAGCAAATGCAAGTTTAGAAATGTTTGCTAAGTTATAAAAAATATAAAACAGAAATTTAAGAATTCAAGACCCTGTATTATGTACTTTGCTGAAGCACCTTTGGCAGTGATTACAGCCTTGAGTCTTGTGTATGACGCTAGATTATCATAATTGTTTTAATCAATTTTATAATAAGGCTGTAACGTAGCAAAATGTGGAAACAGTCAAGGGGTCTGAATACTTCCCGAATGCACTGTAGATCTGGAAACAACAGCCGGTCGCAACAGTCGGCTTGTACCGCCTTTCAATGAAAAAGAGGTGGATGTATATTTTACTTTGAGCGAATTGCCACATGCCTAAAATGTCTGCGAGATAGTTGGTCACTGCTCCTCCGAAGTGTTCTTTTTGAGAAAGGTTCAGACAGTGTGCGGCGCTTTATCTCTTGAACAGAGTTCCGATTATGACACTGTTAAAGCTGCTATCCTTCAGGCTATCCTTCAGCCTATCCTTCAGCCTATCCTTCAGCCTATCCTTCAGCCTATCCTTCAGGCTTATGAGTTGGTCCCAGAGGCATTCAGACAACAGTTCTGTAAAATACAAAAGACAATCACAGAGCATGTTGAATTTGAAGGGAACAAGCATGGCTTTTTGATCGGTGGTGTGGTTCTCAAGAGGTCATGGACCTTGAGGATTTAAAGACACTCATAATTCTCAAGCAGTTAAGAAATTCCCTTCACGAAAGGGTGCAACCTACATTTATGTGCACAAGGATCTCACTCTTGAGAAAGCTGCAGTTCTCGCAGATTAGTTAAATGTTCAAACTACCTTCACTTACAACACATCCAGTAGTTATCCTTACACACAAACCAATCCAGAGAAGTCACCTCCTACTGCGAGGTTTCAGTCCATTTCTACAGTGCCCAAAGATAAAGATCGGCAGAAAACTGGATTTTCGTATCCGCCAGTTAGTCATTACAACCATGAGAAAGGACACATTGTCTCTGTGTCCTAAGTTGAAGCCAAAAAATGAGAGAGAAAAAGCCGTTTCTTCTTGTGGGAGCACTCCAGCCCATTAAGTCTCTGGTTGGGAGCAGTGTAACTCCTAAACAAGATTTTAGATCAGATGAACCCTTTGTTTCAAACGGGTTTGTGTCTCTGCAGAGTGGCGATGCTGTTAAGCAGCCAGTGAGAATCCTTCATTTTGGAGGGTGTTTTGCCTTTGTCTGACACTTCAGCAAATGGCTACAGTGTGTTAGTACAAGCATGGAGATAAGTTGCATGGAAGTTATTTTGTATAATATGGAACTCAAGTCTGATCTTTTTTCTGGTTCCGTTGAAGCCTAGCCTACCGATGAAGGGGTCTCATTAATTTTGGGAAACATTTTGGCTGGAGGGAAGGTCGTGCAAAATCCTGTCGTTTTGTAAGGAACCCAGAGAAGAGGAATTAGGTTATCAGTAAAGTACCCTAGAGTGTTCCCAACGTGTGCTGTTACACATGCTTTTTCTAAGAAAGTCGCCAGGATCAAGTCTATTGTTGAGGAGGATGTCAGCAATCTCACCATGGTCGAGCTGTCTAAGATATTTATGGGCCATCCTGATTTTGCTAAACCTGGGTTGACCTCTCCTTTGAAAACCCAAAAGATGTGTGAGTTTGTAGTACCGCTGAAGGAAGAGAGGGTGCCTAAAGTGGAAACTTCGATGTCTAGGATGCAGCTGATTGCGGAACAGTTTAAAGATGTTTCCCTCTCCCCTGTATTTGCTGAGATGCGCCCAGAGGAGGTGTTTGATAAAGTTTGTGTGGGTTAGTTTGACAGAGATGGCGTTCTCGCGCCACTTCTGGGCAAGACGATTGGCCCAGTGTATCTCAAATTGTCGTTCCAGTTACGCTCCAACTAGAGATACTGATGTTGGCTCACGATAGTAGTATGGCAGGCCATCTTAGTAGTATGGCAGGACAACCCCACCTGTTTTGTTTGGTTGTTGTCAGTGACTCTTTGGTAATTCCGGATTTTGTTTGAAATTCCATTTTTGCTGGGGAACATAAAAAAACTGAAATGGTCTCTTCATTCATTTTCCAATTTAGTAGACATTTATCCAGAGCAACTTACAGAAGTTTGCATTCATTTGTAATACTTTTTTGAACTGGTCCCCTATGGGAATTGAACCCACAACCCTAGCATTGCAAGCACCATGCTCTACCAACTGGGCTACATCATCACAAATCACTTGATGTCTCAATTAACTCAGTTACTGTGTTGTGCATTGTTTTTCTCCATGGTACATCTAGGTACAAACCTAGATGACCAGCCTATGTACAATACAGCAATGTACATTTACAGTGGCTTGCGAAAGTATTCACCCACCTTGGCATTTTTCTTATTTAGTTTCCTTACAACCTGGAATTAAAATAGATTTTTGGGGTGGTTGTATCATTTGATTTACACAACATGCCTACCACTTTGAAGATGCAAAATATTTTTTATTGTGAAACAAACAAGAAATAAGACAAAAAAAAAACAGAAAACTTGAGGGTGCATAACTATTCACCCCCCCAAAGTCAATACTTTGTAGAGCCACCTTTTGCAGAAATTACAGCTGCAAGTCTCTTGGGGTATGTCTCTATAAGCTTGGCACATCTAGCCACTGGGATTTTTGCCCATTCTTGAAGGCAAAACTGCTCCAGATCCTTCAAGTTGGATGGGTTCTGCTGGTGTACAGCAATCATTAAGTCATACCACATATTCTCAATTGGATTGACGTCTGGGCTTTGACTAGGCCAATCCAAGACATTTAAATGTTTCCCCTTAAACCACTCAAGTGTTGTTTTAGCAGTATGCTTAGGGTCATTGTCTTGCTGGAAGGTGAACCTCCGTCCCAGTCTCAAATCTCTGGAAGACTGAAACAGGTTTCCCTCAAGGATTTCCCTGTATTTAGCACCATCCATCATTTCTTCAATTCTGACCAGTTTCTCAGTCCCTGCCGATGAAAAGCATCCCCACAGTATGATGCCACCACCATGCTTCACTGTGGGGATGGTGTTCTCAGAGTGATGAGCGGTGTTGGGTTTGCGCCAGACATAGCATTTTTCTTGATGGCCAAATAGCTACATTTTAGTCTCATCTGACCAGAGTACCTTCTTCCATATGTTTGGGGAGTCTCCCACATGCCTTTTGGCGAACACCAAACGTTTTTTCTGGCCACTCTTCCGTAAAGTCCAGCTTTGTGGAGTGTACGGCTTAAAGTGGTCCTATGGACAGATACTCCAATCTCCGCTGTGGAGCTTTTCAGCTCCTTCAGGGTTATCTTTGGTCTCTTTGTTGTCTCTCTGATTAATGCCCTCTTTGCTTGGTCCATGAGTTTTGGTGGGCGGCCCTCTCTTGGCAGGTTTGTTGTGGTACCATATTCTTTCCATTTGTTAATAATGGATTTAATAGTGCTCCGGGTGCTGTTCAAATATATTTTTTTATAACCCAACCCTGATCTGTACTTCTCCATATCTTTGTCCCTGACCTGTTTGGAGAGCTCCTTGGTCTTCATGGTGCCACTTGCTTAGAGGTGTTGCAGAATCTGGGGCCTTTCAGAACAGGTGTGTGTATATATACTGAGATCATGTGACACTTAAATTGCACACAGGTGGATTTTATTTAACTAATTATGTGACTTCTGAAAGTAATTGGTTGCACCAGATCTTATTTAGTGTCACAGCCGTCTGAAGAAGAGGACCAAAGTGCAGAGTGGTGAGGGTACATATTCCTTTTTTTTAAATGACGCCGACAAAACAATAAACAATACAAAACAACCGTGAAGCTTAAGGGCTATGTGCCACAAACAAAGACAACTTCCCACACAGAAAGGAGGGAAAAGGGCTACCTACGTATGGTTCCCAATCAGAGATGACGATAGACAGCTGTCCCTGATTGAGAACCATATCCGGCCAAAACATAGAAACACAAAATCATAGAAAACAAAACATAGAATGCCCACCCCAAATCACACCCTGACCAAACCAAATAGATACATGAAAAGGCTCTCATTTAGGGGCTTCATAGAAAAGGGGTTGAATACATATGCACGCACCACTTTTCATTTTATTATTATTTTTGAATATTTTTTGAAACAAGTTATTTTTTCATTTCACTTCACCCCTTTGCTATTTTGTGTATGTCCATTACATGAAATCTAAATAAAAATCCATTTAAATTACAGGTTTTAATGCAACAAAATAGGAAAATTGCCAAGGGGGTGAATACTTTTGCAAGGCACTAAGTGGTTTGTAAGGATGGTAAATTAATACTTCACATAAAATGGTTGTTTTCCATGTTATTTGTTCAAGAAAAAATATTTAATTTGATGTTGGCTTGTCTTTGCCCATAACTTTATCTTTTGATGTAAATGTTTGAGTACACGGTTTTGTTCTTTCTGGAATCCATTAGAATGACAATCACAGAGAAAAGGAACAGCGTAACTCTAACAATTCCAGCTATTGAATCCTGCCAGATACTGTTCTTAACCCTTTAGAACCCAATAGAATTGTAGAATGCTGCTGTATATAACTGAGATATATAACTGATATAAAGCTAATTTTCTCACACATTTCAAACCCCAAATAACTTGCAATAGTAATTTGTTCTTGAGCTAACTTAGTTTTAAAGAGCACAATCTCTTCTTTAATATAACACCACATCCATGTCAACAGGAATAACCGTCTTTGTGTCTTCCGTTGTGTGAAGACACAGAAAAACTATTAAAACTTAACTAAAAGTATTTCAATTGTGGTAAATTTCACTAAATTACCCACCTAAAATGTACGAAGTATAACATATTATTATTTACATATAAATACAATTATCCAAAATGTGACCAGAAGACAATATTCAGAAAGTATTTCAAGTCCCACATAAGGTAAGCTATTTGACGAACAATGATTCTTACTTCTGTAAAAATGCAAACAAATATTCAGAGACTATTTTTAAAAAAAATTTAAAATTGTAAGACAAATTCCTATTTCACACTGTCACTTTAGTGTTTGCATTTAGCCTACAACATGTCATGGAACTTCTAAAAGCACGGCCCCATCTTGAAAAGGGGCACAGAACATGTCGAAGCACCCAAAGGAGGTTTCTACACATCTCCCACCCTTTCCCTGCGTCCACTCCAGATGCACACCACACACCCTCTCTTGCACCCTTCAAACTTCACCTGCTTTCAAATGAGTTCAAACTTGGTCACATGCCCTGGTGCCACACTCTTGGGAAGGGGCATCTGCAGGGTCCCCCACACAATGTACACATTTATGATGACAATGTTGAGCATCCCCCAAAACACACACTTCCACCATTTTCTGCCTGTGCGTCCAACATTGTAATTGCTCCTCAGTTGGTCAAGATGGTTACTTGGTGTGATCCATTACTAGTTCTGGAAAGGGTATAAGTTCCTACCACTTTTAAAAACAACCCCAAACCCCCTGCCATTGTCACTTTAGGCCCAGGTTGTGTGGTACAATGGTGAATGATGGGACTTAGGGCAGACACAAGCCATGGAAACATAGGCTCCCCTGTCGGGTGGGCTCTCCCTCTTCCCTCCCTCTTCCTCCTCTCCCTCTGCTTTCTCCTCTCGCTCTCTATTCTCCCTCCTCTTTCTCTCTCCCTCCATTCTCCTCTCTCCACTCCACATCTCTTTCCCTCCAATCATCTCTAACTCCTTTTCCTCTCTGCCTTTTGCTGCTGAGCCCTGATTCTCCACATCACTTCCTTTTCTTTCACTGACCTAGAGTAACAGAGGGAGAGGAGAGGAAAAACACATAGGATACAATTGTAGTCAGGAACATTCTCTCGCTCACTGTCTCTCTCACTGTCTCTCCCTCTCACTGTCTCTCTCCCACTGTCTCTCTTCCTTTCTCTCTTTCTTTTTCTCAACCATACACATACTCTTTTCCTAATGAGTGGTTTCCATAATAAATTGTGTGATAGTTACACGCCTCCCAATTACACGCACGCACACACTCACTCTCTCTCTCCTCCAATAAACTCTTCCTTTCTTGCCTGACAGACTAACTAAAGAGTTTGCCAATGTAAGCTGATTAGTTACGAAGCTGGGACAGATTAATTGCATCGGTAGAAACAGGACAAAACAAGTAACTTGTTAGCTGGCTATGTAAACAAATATCCAACTCATCATATGAGCTACATTGCATGGGCCTCTACTACCCTAACACGACAGCTAAGCTGTCAAACAAGAAGAAAACACGAGCTCTCGCCAAATTTGCTGCTAAACACAACTTTTTCTTGCCTAACAGACTGACTAGTTAACTAACAAGCTACAGCAAGCAGCCTGGGCCATTTCCATAGAAATGACATCAGTATAAACAAGACTAAACAACCAACCAGTTAGCTGCATATATACAGCTAAACACTACAACTATTTCCCTGAGACAGAGAACAATCATTCTAACTCCACCACTGATGTGCTTGCCTGTACCAAGCAAGTAATCATGACAGGACTTGCTAATCTGTGAGCTATTCCCCAAGTGTTACAGCATCAAACATTGACAACAACAAACATATAGTATCTGTTGTTTACTTATTTCACTTATTTCACTCGTGTCCGTATCACCAACCAGCATAGATAAAGCCTCTTTCACAGTGAAGTGATGTCTTCGGTGCTGTCATTTTTAGTAATGAATTGAAAAAAAATCTAATTCATTATACAACTACTTTTCCTGCCGAAGCAGATATGCTGAAACATTTTTTTGCCTGGGCTAAGTACAGTACATCTACAATGCATTTAGAAAGACCCCTTGACTTTCTCCATTTTGTTACGTTACAGCCTTATTCTAAAATGGACTAAATATTTTTTTCCCTCATCAATCTACACACAATACCCCATAATGATGAAGTAAAAACAGGTTTTTCTTAACTTTAAAACCACATTTACATAAGTATTCAGACCCTTTACTCAGTATTTTGTTGAGGCATCTTTGGAAGCAGTTACAGCTTCGAGCCTTCTTGGGTATGACGCTACAAGCTTGGCACAGCTATATTTGGGGAGTTTCTCACATTCTTCTGTGCAAATCCTCTCAAGCGCTGTCAGGTTGGATGGGGAGCGTCGCTGCACAGCTATTTTTAGGTCTCTCCAGAGATGTTGGATCTGGTTAAAACATCTTCGGGATCGTTATCCCTTCCACGGGACTGTTGAGCTAACGAAGACCAATGCGATTAGCATGCGGTTGTAAGTAACAAGAACATTTCCCAGGACATAGACATATCTGATATGGGCAGAAAGCTTAAATTCTTGTTAATCTCCCTGCACTGTCCAATTTACAGTAGCTATTTTTGTGAAATAATACCATGCTATTGTTTGAGGAGAGTGCACAATTTTAAACATGAAGAGTTATTAATAAACAAAATAGGCACATTTGGGCAGTCTTGATACAATATTTTGAACAGAAATGCAATGGTTGATTGGAACAGTCTAAAACTTTGCACATACACTACTTTGCACATCTAAATTGCACCTGGGCTGGAATAATACAATATGGCATTTCTCTTGCATTTCAAAGATGATGGTACAAAAAAATATACACAAGAACGTTGTTGTTTTTTCTTCTTTTGTATTATCTTTTACCAGATCTATTGTGTTATATTCTCCTACATTCCTTTCACATTTCCACAAACGGCAAAGTGTTTCCTTTCAAATGGTAGCAAGAATATGCATATCCTTGCTTCATTCAGGGCCTGAGCTACAGGCATTTCAATTTGGGTATGTCATTTTAGACGAAAATTGAAAAAATGGGGCATTCTCTGGCTGGGCCACTCAAGGAAATTCAGAGACTTGTCCCGATGCCACTCCTGCATTGTGTTGGCTGTGTGCTTAGGTTCATTGTCCTGTTCGAAAGTGAACCTTCGCCCCAGTCTGAGGTCCTGAGCGCTCTGGAGCAGGTTTTCATCAAGGATCTCTCTGTACTTTGCTCCAATCATCTTTCTATCGATTCTGGCCAGTCTCACAGTCCCTGCCCCTGAGAATCATCCCCACAGCATGATGCTGCCACCACCATGCTTCACCGTAGTGATGGTGCCAGGATTCCTCCAGACATGACGCTTGGCATTCAGGCCAAAGAGTTCAATCTTGGTTTCATCAGACCAGAGAATCTTGTTTCTCAACGTCTGAGAGTCCTTTAGGTGCCTTTCGGCAAACTCCAAGCGGGCTGTCGTGTGCCTTTACTGAGGAGTGGCTTTCGTCTGGCCATTGGTGGAGTGCGGCAGACATGGTTGTCCTTCTGGAAGGTTCTCCCATCGCCACAGAGGAACTCTAGAGCTCTATCAGAGTGATCATTGGGTTCTTTGTCACCTCCCTGACCAAGGCCCTTCTCCCCTGAATGCTCAGTTTGGTCAGGTGGCCAGCTCTAGGAAGAGTCTTGGTGGTTCTACACTTCTTACATTTAAGAATGATGGAGGCCACTGTGTTCTTGGGGACCTTCAATGCTTCCCTTCAGTTTACCCTTCCCCAGATCTGTGACTCGACACAATCGTGTCTTTGGAGCGCTACGGACAATTCCTTCGACCTCAGGGCTTGGTTTTTGCTCTGACATCAACTGTGGGACCTTATATAGACAGGTGTGCCTTACCAAGTCATGTCCAATCATTTGAATTTACCACAGGTGGACTCCAATCAAGTTGTAGAAACAACTCAATGATCAATGGAAACAAGATGCACCTGAGCTCAATTTCAAGTCCCATAGCAAAGGGTCTGAATACTTTTAAGTAGTTATGACTTTTAAATACTTATGAATACTTTTAAATACTTGTTAATTCTTTTCAATATATTTGCAAAAATGTCCAATCCTGTTTTCACTTTTCTTAATTTTTACTATTTTCTATATTGTAGATTAATAGTGAAGACATAACCTATGAAATAACACACATGGAATCAAATAGTAACCACAAAAGTGTTAAACAAATAAAAATATATTTTATATTTGAGATTCTTCAAAGTAGCCACCCTTTGCCTTGATCACAGCTGTGCGCATTCTCTCAAACCAGCTTCATGGGGTAGTCACAGTCTTCCACAGAGTTCCCACATATGCTGAGCACTTGTTGGCTGCTTTTCCTTCACTCTGCGGTCCGACTCATCCCAAACCATCTCAATTGGCTTGAAGTCAAGTGATTGTGGAGGCCAGGTCATCTGATGCAGCAATCCATCACTCTCCGTCTTGGTAAAATAGTCCTTACACAGCCTGGAGGTGTGTTGGGTCATTGTCCCGTTGAAAAACAAATGATAGTCCCACTAAGAGCAGACCAGATGTAATGGCGTATCGCTGCAGAATGCTGTGGTAGCCATGCTGGTTAAGTGTGCCTTGATTTCTAAATAAATCACCAGCAAAGCACCATCACACCATCACACCTCCTCCATGCTTCACGGTGGGAACCACACATGCGGAGATCATCCGTTCACCTATTCTGCAATTCACAAAGACACGGCGGTTGGAACCAAAAATCTCAAATTTGGACTCATCACAGCAAAGGACAGATTTCCACTGGTCTAATGTCCATTTCTCGTGTTTTTTGGCCCAAACAAGTCTCTTATTATTATTGGTATCCTTTAGTAGTGGTTTCTTTGCAGCAATTCGATTATGAAGGCCTGATTCACGCAGTCTCTTCTGAACAGGTGATGTTGCGATGTGTCTGTTACTTGAACTCTGTGAAGCATTTATTCATTTATCCTCTGTAGCAGAGGTAACTTGGGGACTTCCTTTCCTGTGGCGGTCCTCATGAGAGCCAGTTTCATCATAGTGCTTGATGGTTTTTGCGACTGCACTTGAAGAAACGTTCAAAGTTCTTGAAATTGTCCAGATTGACTGACCTTCATGTCTTAAAGTAATGATGGACTGTCCTTTCTCTTTGCTTATTTGAGCTGTTCTTTCCATAGTATGGACTTGGTCTTTTACCAAATAGGGCTATCTTCTGTATACCATCCCTACCTTGGCACAACACAACTGATTAGCTCAAGCGCATAAGAAGGAAAGAAATTCCACAAATTAACTTTAACAAGGCACACCTGTTAATTGAAATGCATTCCAGGTGACTACCTTATGAAGCTGGTTGAGAGAATGCCAAGCGTGTGCAAAGCTGTCATCAAGGCAAAGGGTGGCTACTTTGAAGAATCAGAAATTTAAAATATGTTGATTTTAACATTTGTGGGGGGTTACTACATAACTCCATGTGTTATTTCATAGTTATGATGTCTTCACTACATTGTGGAATAATAGTGACAATGTCAAAACTATGAAATAACACATATGGAATCATGTAGTAACCAAAAAAGCATATATTCAACTGTTCTCCAATGAGAGCTGGGCAAACAGAGAGAGACAGCTAGGGTTTAGTCTCTGTGTACATGCTGTGTTTATTTGGGGTTGTATTTACTATGACTGTGATATGTGGTTGTCCCACCTTGCTATCTTCAGATGAATGCCCTAATTGTAAGTCAGTCTTGATAAGAGCGTCTGCTAAATTACTAAAATGTCAAATGCTGTACATGTAGGTGCCCATGTTTTATGTATGGGATTTTACTGTATGTGTTTCCACAGGTTTTATTTGTGGGATTAATATGTGTTGATGTGTAAGATATGAGTGTGTTAATGAGTATATTGAGCTAGAGTCATGCCCGTCAATGGTGGGGGGGTTGGGATAGTTCATGCTAGTTCATACTTGTTCATACTCGTGCATGCTAGTGTATCAGTCTCCTGCAGCTGTTGGCTCGTGGAGTGTGGCTTTTTGTGCTCTTCTCCCTCGGCTTTCCTCTCCTCTCTTCACCTTCAGAGGGAAGGACACACATTCCAGTGCTACTTCCCGATTCTGGCCCTGGGCGACTGGCCCTGGGTGACGTTCGGCCGGAGCTGATAAGTTATGGGGCCCCCAGCCTCCACACAGCGCCATGCCGTACACCCTCCTCCTTCCCCCACCATCCCCCCTCCTCCTCCTCCTGACCCTGCCCCCCCCCCCCCCCCCCCCCCCCCCCCGCGGCCTGGCTCATTGCACAGACGAGCCACTCCGGAATTCTACCCTGTGCCCCACTTCTGCCCCGTCCCTCCCTGCCAGAAAGGAGGAGGTATTTAAAGAGATAGGCCTGCTTATATTTTGGTGCTGATGGGTGACAATGCAGCCCCCCTTCTCCTCCTACTCTTTGTATTGGTTGGGGTGGGCTGGGGTGTGAAGAGTGGCAGCGACCTGTCTCAGTGGTCACAGTGAGACAGACACAGTCACCGTTGTATTGACCAGTGGCTTGAGAGCAGAAGGAAAGTCATGCAACTGTGATCAGGTGTTGCCAAGGTTTTCTACAAATGGCTGCACAGTTAGTTAACCCGCGGAGCCGACTGCTTTCTTCCGCTCCGTTTGCATTGACAGAGCTGAGAGTTCACCGGCTTGATGTTTGGCTTTGGGTTTCAGGCAGAATATTTGGCCTGGGTTGGGGCAGTTTTTGGTTTGTTAAGACAGGTTAGTCTGGTGTTTAATTTCTACCTCCAGAGAGGTATCAGGTTAACCTTCCTCACATGGATATATACCCAGAGGGATGAAAATATAAATGAAAAAATAAAACATTTCAGCACATTGAACACTGGCACTCTCAAACACGTGCAAGTGCGCGTACACACACACACATATACTGTACATGTACTCCTTGCATTAAGCTTTCCACTCAGAACCAGTACCAAAACCCCAAGTGCAAAAAAGCCTCTGACCATGAATGTGTGTTACCCTGTGCCTGTGTGTGTATGCGAGCGTGTTTGTGTGTGCGTGCGTGTATGTGTGTCCGCCTCAATTGCTGGAGCCTATCCAGGGTTTCCGTGGCGACCACACAACACAGCGAGACAATCAGAAGCAGGCCCACGCAGCGCGGCGAGAGGACATTAACACAGGAACCGCGGGTCAGGGGGCTGAGGGAGAGGGGGAGAGACGGAGAGGAAGGGAGGGCGGCAGAGGAAGGCTGAGGGAGGGGGGAGTGAGAGAGGGCAAGCGAAGGAAAGTAGAAAAAACAACAAACGAAAAGGAAAACCTTTAAAGCTCGTTTAGGCCTCTCTCTTTCATGCCACACCGCTATCAAGTGTTCACTTCAAATCTTCTTTGGCCATAGAACTGACTGGCTGTCCTGGGCTGCATACAGAACTTCTACACGTGTGTCTGACTTTATGAGGTGGGGTTAGTCAGAGACGGGCGCATGCCTGACTGAGTCTGTGTGTGTGTGTGGTTATGCGTTTGTTGGAGAGAATGTGGTGTGAGCGACCATGTGTCTGACCAATCTATATGTGTTGTAAAATGAACGTGTGTGTGTGTATGTGTGTGTGTATGTGTGTGTGAGTGTGTATGTGTGTGTATGTGTGAGTGTGTGTGTGTGTGAGTGTGTATGTGTGTATGTGTGAGTGTGTATGTGTGAGTGTGTATATGTGTGAGTGTGTATGTGTGTGTGTATATGTGTGAGTGTGTATGTGTGTACACATCTGTGTTCCCCGGGGACGGCGCTAAAAATACTCTGCTCCTCAAGCCTTGTGGTGTCTGTCTGCTCTCCATCGTTGTCCCTGCAGCCCTCCTCCTCTCCTCTGCTCCTCAAGCCTTCTGGTGTCTGTCTGCTCTCCATCGTTGTCCCTGCAGCCCTCCTCCTCTTCTCTGCTCCTCAAGCCTTGTGGTGTCTGTCTGCTCTCCATCGTTGTCCCTGCAGCCCTCCTCCTCTTCTCTGCTCCTCAAGCCTTGTGGTGTCTGTCTGCTCTCCATCATTGTCCCTACAGCCCTCATCCTCTCCTCTGCTCCTCTGCTCCTCAAGCCTTGTGGTGTCTGTCTGCTCTCCATCGTTGTCCCTGCAGCCCTCCTCCTCTCCTCTGCTCCTCAAGCCTTGTGGTATCTGTCTGCTCTCCATCGTTGTCCCTGCAGCCCTCCTCCTCTCCTCTGCTCCTCAGCTCCCATCCCGCCATCCCTCAATTACACCCCCTCACAAACACTGTGGCCTCTCTCTCACAAACGCACACACTACACCCAGCTGCGTCCCTGCTCCACTTCCTCTGAGGATGGCCTCCAGTCTGGCAGACCACAGCCCAGAAAGAACGAGTTGGAGAGAAAGGGAGAACAGGAAAAGTGGGAGGAAGAGGGGTAGAGAGAAGGGAGAACAGGAAAAGAGGGAGGAAGAGGGGTAGAGAGAACAGGAGAAAGGGAGAGCAGGAAAAGAGGGAGGAAGAAGGGTAGAGAGAACGGGAGAAAGGGAGAACAGGAAAAGAGGGAGGAAGAGGGGTAGAGAGAACGGGAGAAAGGGAGAACAGGAAAAGAGGGAGGAAGAGGGGTAGAGAGAACGGGAGAAAGGGAGAACAGGAAAAGAGGGAGGTTGAGGGGTAGAGAGCGGGAGAAAGGGAGAGCAGGAAAAGAGGGAGGAAGAGGGGTAGAGAGAAGGGGAGAAAGGGAAAGCACAGAAATAGGTGGAGATGGAATCAGGGAGAATATTCCATGAATAATAGGTGAGGAGATGGAATCAGGGAGAATATTCTGTGAATAATAGGTGAGGAGATGGATTCAGGGAGAATATTTTGTGAATAATAGGAGAGGAGATGGAATCAGGGAGAATATTCTGTGAAAAATAGGTGAGGAGATGGAATCAGGGAGAATATTCTGTGAAAAATAGGTGAGGAGATGGAATCAGGGAGAATATTCTGTGAATAATAGGTGAGGAATAGGTGAGGAGATGGAATCAGGGACAATATTCTGTGAATAATAAGTGAGGAGATGGAATCAGGGAGAATATTATGTGAAAAATAGGTGAGGAGATGGAATCAGGGAGAATATTCTGTGAATAATAGGTGAGGAATAGGTGAGGAGATGGAATCAGGGACAATATTCTGTGAATAATAGGTGAGGAGATGGAATCAGGGAGAATATTCTGTGAATAAAAGGTGAGGAGATGGATTAAGGGAGAATATTCTGTGAATAATAGGTGAGGAGATGGAATCAGGGAGAATATTCTGTGAATAATAGGTGAGGAGATGGAATCAGGGAGAATATTCTGTGAATAATAGGTGAGGAGATGGAATCAGGGAAAATATTCTGTGAATAATAGGTGAGGAGATGGAGTCAGGGCCAATATTCTGTGAATAATAGGTGAGGAGATGGAATCAGGGAGAATATTCTGTGAATAATAGGTGAGGAGATGGAATCAGGGACAATATTCTGTGAATAATAGGTGAGGAGATGGAATCAGGGACAATGTTCTGTGAATAATAGGTGAGGAGATGGAATCAGGGACAATGTTCTGTGAATAATAGGTGAGGAGATGGAATCAGGGACAATATTCTGTGAATAATAGGTGAGGAGATGGAATCAGGGACAATGTTCTGTGAATAATAGGTGAGGAGATGGAATCAGGGACAATGTTCTGTGAATAATAGGTGAGGAGATGGAATCAGGGAGAATATTCTGTGAATAATAGGTGAGGAGATGGAATCAGGGACAATGTTCTGTGAATAATAGGTGAGGAGATGGAATCAGGGACAATGTTCTGTGAATAATAGGTGAGGAGATGGAATCAGGGAGAATATTCTGTGAATAATAGGTGAGGAGATGGAATCAGGGACAATGTTCTGTGAATAATAGGTGAGGAGATGGAATCAGGGACAATGTTCTGTGAATAATAGGTGAGGTTGATGGAATCAGGGAGAATATTCTGTGAATAATAGGTGAGGAGATGGAATCAGGGACAATGTTCTGTGAATAATAGGTGAGGAGATGGAATCAGGGAGAATATTCTGTGAATAATAGGTGAGGTTGATGGAATCAGGGACAATATTCTGTGAATAATAGGTGAGGTTGATGGAATCAGGGACAATATTCTGTGAATAATAGGTGAGGAGATGGAATCAGGGACAATGTTCTGTGAATAATAGATGAGGAGATGGAATCAGGGACAATATTCTGCGAACAATAGGTGAGGAGATGGAATCAGGGAGAATATTCTGTGAATAATAGGTGAGGAGATGGAATCAGGGAGAATATTCTGTGAATAATAGGTGAGGAGATGGAATCAGGGAGAATATTCTGTGAATAATAGGTGAGGTTGATGGAATCAGGAAGAATATTCTGCGAACAATAGGTGAGGTTGATGGAATCAGGGACATTGTTCTGTGAAAAATAGGTGAGGAGATGGAATCAGGGACAATGTTCTGTGAATAATAGGTGAGGAGATGGAATCAGGGACAATATTCTGTGAAAAATAGGTGAGGAGATGGAATCAGGGACAATATTCTGCGAACAATAGGTGAGGAGATGGAATCAGGGAGAATATTCTGTGAAAAATAGGTGAGGTTGATGGAATCAGGGACAATATTCTGCGAACAATAGGTGAGGAGATGGAATCAGGGACAATATTTTGTGATAAAAAGGTGAGGAGATGGAATCAGGAAGAATATTCTGTGAAAAATAGGTGAGGAGATGGAATCAGGGAGAATATTCTGTGAATAATAGGTGAGGTTGATGGAATCAGGGACAATGTTCTGCAAACAATAGGTGAGGTTGATGGAATCAGGGACAATATTCTGCGAACAATAGGTGAGGTTGATGGAATCAGGGACAATATTCTGCGAACAATAGGTGAGGTTGATGGAATCAGGGAGAATATTCTGTGAATAATAGGTGAGGAGATGGAATCAGGGACAATATTCTGCGAACAATAGGTGAGGAGATGGAATCAGGGACAATGTTCTGTGAAATTAGGTGAGGAGATGGAATCAGGGACAATGTTCTGTGAATAATAGGTGAGGAGATGGAATCAGGGAGAATATTCTGTGAGAAATAGGTGGATATGGAATCAGGGAGAATATTCTGTGAATAATAGGTGAGGAGATGGAATCAGGGACAATGTTCTGTGAAAAATAGGTGGAGATGGAATCAGGGAGAATATTCTGTGAATAATAGGTGAGGAGATGGAATCAGGGAGAATATTCTGTGAAAAATAGGTGAGGTTGATGGAATCAGGGAGAATATTCTGTGATAAATAGGTGAGGAGATGGAATCAGGGACAATATTCTGTGAAAAATAGGTGAGGATGATGGAATCAGGGACAATGTTCTGTGAATAATAGGTGAGGAGATGGAATCAGGGACAATATTCTGCGAACAATAGGTGAGGAGATGGAATCAGGGAGAGTATTCTGTGAATAATAGGTGAGGTTGATGGAATCAGGGACAATATTCTGTGAATAATAGGTGAGGAGATGGAATCAGGGACAATATTCTGCGAACAATAGGTGAGGAGATGGAATCAGGGAGAATATTATGTGAATAATAGTTGAGGAGATTGAATCAGGGAGAATATTCTGTGAATAATAGGTGAGGAGATGGAATAAGGGGCAATGTTCTGTGAATAATAGGTGAAGAGATGGAATCAGGGACAATGTTCTGTGAATAATAGATGAGGAGATGGAATCAGGGACAATATTCTGCGAACAATAGGTGAGGAGATGGAATCAGGGAGAATATTCTGTGAATAATAGGTGAGGAGATGGAATCAGGGAGAATATTCTGTGAATAATAGGTGAGGAGATGGAATCAGGGAGAATATTCTGTGAATAATAGGTGAGGTTGATGGAATCAGGAAGAATATTCTGCGAACAATAGGTGAGGTTGATGGAATCAGGGACAATGTTCTGTGAAAAATAGGTGAGGAGATGGAATCAGGGACAATGTTCTGTGAATAATAGGTGAGGAGATGGAATCAGGGACAATATTCTGTGAAAAATAGGTGAGGAGATGGAATCAGGGAGAATATTCTGTGAAAAATAGGTGAGGTTGATGGAATCAGGGACAATGTTCTGTGAAAAATAGGTGAGGAGATGGAATCAGGGACAATGTTCTGTGAATAATAGGTGAGGAGATGGAATCAGGGACAATATTCTGTGAAAAATAGGTGAGGAGATGGAATCAGGGACAATATTCTGCGAACAATAGGTGAGGAGATGGAATCAGGGAGAATATTCTGTGAAAAATAGGTGAGGTTGATGGAATCAGGGACAATATTCTGCGAACAATAGGTGAGGAGATGGAATCAGGGACAATATTTTGTGATAAAAAGGTGAGGAGATGGAATCAGGAAGAATATTCTGTGAAAAATAGGTGAGGAGATGGAATCAGGGAGAATATTCTGTGAATAATAGGTGAGGTTGATGGAATCAGGGACAATGTTCTGCAAACAATAGGTGAGGTTGATGGAATCAGGGACAATATTCTGCGAACAATAGGTGAGGTTGATGGAATCAGGGACAATATTCTGCGAACAATAGGTGAGGTTGATGGAATCAGGGAGAATATTCTGTGAATAATAGGTGAGGAGATGGAATCAGGGACAATATTCTGCGAACAATAGGTGAGGAGATGGAATCAGGGACAATGTTCTGTGAAATTAGGTGAGGAGATGGAATCAGGGACAATGTTCTGTGAATAATAGGTGAGGAGATGGAATCAGGGAGAATATTCTGTGAGAAATAGGTGGATATGGAATCAGGGAGAATATTCTGTGAATAATAGGTGAGGAGATGGAATCAGGGACAATGTTCTGTGAAAAATAGGTGGAGATGGAATCAGGGAGAATATTCTGTGAATAACAGGTGAGGAGATGGAATCAGGGACAATGTTCTGTGAAAAATAGGTGGAGATGGAATCAGGGAGAATATTCTGTGAATAACAGGTGAGGAGATGGAATCAGGGACAATGTTCTGTGAAAAAAAGGTGAGGAGATGGAATCAGGGACAATATTCTGTGAATAATAGGTGAGGTTGATGGAATCAGGGACAATATTCTGTGAAAAATAGGTGAGGAGATGGAATCAGGGACAATGTTCTGTGAATAATAGGTGAGGTTGATGGAATCAGGGACAATATTCTGTGAAAAATAGGTGAGGAGATGGAATCAGGGACAATGTTCTGTGAATAATAGGTGAGGTTGATGGAATCAGGGTCAATGTTCTGTGAAAAATAGGTGAGGAGATGGAATCAGGGACAATGTTCTGTGAATAATAGGTGAGGTTGATGGAATCAGGAAGAATATTCTGCGAACAATAGATGAGATGGAATCAGGGAGAATATTCTGTGAAAAATAGGTGAGGAGATGGAATCAGGGAGAATATTCTGTGATAAATAGGTGAGGAGATGGAATCAGGGAGAATATTCTGTGAATAATAGGTGAGGAGATGGAATCAGGGAGAATATTCTGTGAAAAATAGGTGAGGTTGATGGAATCAGGGAGAATATTCTGTGAAAAATAGGTGAGGAGATGGAATCAGGGAGAATATTCTGTGAAAAATAGGTGAGGTTGATGGAATCAGGGAGAATATTCTGTGATAAATAGGTGAGGAGATGGAATCAGGGACAATATTCTGTGATAAAAAGGTGAGGAGATGGAATCAGGAAGAATATTCTGCGAACAATAGGTGAGGTTGATGGAATCAGGGACAATATTCTGTGAATAATAGGTGAGGAGATGGAATCAGGGACAATATTCTGTGAATAATAGGTGAGGAGATGGAATCAGGGACAATGTTCTGTGAAAAATCAGTGAGGTTGATGGAATCAGGGAGAATATTCTGTGATAAATAGGTGAGGAGATGGAATCAGGGACAATGTTCTGTGAATAATAGGTGAGGAGATGGAATCAGGGACAATATTCTGTGAAAAATAGGTGAGGAGATGGAATCAGGGACAATATTCTGCGAACAATAGGTGAGGAGATGGAATCAGGGAGAATATTCTGTGAAAAATAGGTGAGGTTGATGGAATCAGGGACAATATTCTGCGAACAATAGGTGAGGAGATGGAATCAGGGACAATATTTTGTGATAAAAAGGTGAGGAGATGGAATCAGGAAGAATATTCTGTGAAAAATAGGTGAGGAGATGAAATCAGGGAGAATATTCTGTGAATAATAGGTGAGGTTGATGGAATCAGGGACAATGTTCTGCAAACAATAGGTGAGGTTGATGGAATCAGGGACAATATTCTGCGAACAATAGGTGAGGTTGATGGAATCAGGGACAATATTCTGCGAACAATAGGTGAGGTTGATGGAATCAGGGAGAATATTCTGTGAATAATAGGTGAGGAGATGGAATCAGGGACAATATTCTGCGAACAATAGGTGAGGAGATGGAATCAGGGACAATGTTCTGTGAAATTAGGTGAGGAGATGGAATCAGGGACAATGTTCTGTGAATAATAGGTGAGGAGATGGAATCAGGGACAATATTCTGTGAAAAATAGGTGAGGAGATGGAATCAGGGACATTATTCTGTGAAAAATAGGTGAGGAGATGGAATCAGGGACAATATTCTGTGAATAATAGGTGGAGATGGAATCAGGGAGAACATTCTGTGAGAAATAGGTGGATATGGAATCAGGGAGAATATTATGTGAATAATAGGTGAGGAGATGGAATCAGGGACAATGTTCTGTGAAAAATAGGTGGAGATGGAATCAGGGAGAATATTCTGTGAATAACAGGTGAGGAGATGGAATCAGGGACAATGTTCTGTGAGAAATAGGTGGATATGGAATCAGGGAGAATATTCTGTGAATAATAGGTGAGGAGATGGAATCAGGGACAATGTTCTGTGAAAAATAGGTGGAGATGGAATCAGGGAGAATATTCTGTGAATAACAGGTGAGGAGATGGAATCAGGGACAATGTTCTGTGAAAAAAAAGGTGAGGAGATGGAATCAGGGACAATATTCTGTGAATAATAGGTGAGGTTGATGGAATCAGGGACAATATTCTGTGAAAAATAGGTGAGGAGATGGAATCAGGGACAATGTTCTGTGAATAATAGGTGAGGTTGATGGAATCAGGGACAATATTCTGTGAAAAATAGGTGAGGAGATGGAATCAGGGACAATGTTCTGTGAATAATAGGTGAGGTTGATGGAATCAGGGTCAATGTTCTGTGAAAAATAGGTGAGGAGATGGAATCAGGGACAATGTTCTGTGAATAATAGGTGAGGTTGATGGAATCAGGAAGAATATTCTGCGAACAATAGATGAGGAGATGGAATCAGGGAGAATATTCTGTGAAAAATAGGTGAGGAGATGGAATCAGGGAGAATATTCTGTGAAAAATAGGTGAGGTTGATGGAATCAGGGAGAATATTCTGTGATAAATAGGTGAGGAGATGGAATCAGGGACAATATTCTGTGATAAAAAGGTGAGGAGATGGAATCAGGAAGAATATTCTGCGAACAATAGGTGAGGTTGATGGAATCAGGGACAATATTCTGTGAATAATAGGTGAGGAGATGGAATCAGGGACAATATTCTGTGAATAATAGGTGAGGAGATGGAATCAGGGACAATGTTCTGTGAAAAATCAGTGAGGTTGATGGAATCAGGGAGAATATTCTGTGATAAATAGGTGAGGAGATGGAATCAGGGACAATGTTCTGTGAATAATAGGTGAGGAGATGGAATCAGGGACAATATTCTGTGAAAAATAGGTGAGGAGATGGAATCAGGGACAATATTCTGCGAACAATAGGTGAGGAGATGGAATCAGGGAGAATATTCTGTGAAAAATAGGTGAGGTTGATGGAATCAGGGACAATATTCTGCGAACAATAGGTGAGGAGATGGAATCAGGGACAATATTTTGTGATAAAAAGGTGAGGAGATGGAATCAGGAAGAATATTCTGTGAAAAATAGGTGAGGAGATGAAATCAGGGAGAATATTCTGTGAATAATAGGTGAGGTTGATGGAATCAGGGACAATGTTCTGCAAACAATAGGTGAGGTTGATGGAATCAGGGACAATATTCTGCGAACAATAGGTGAGGTTGATGGAATCAGGGACAATATTCTGCGAACAATAGGTGAGGTTGATGGAATCAGGGAGAATATTCTGTGAATAATAGGTGAGGAGATGGAATCAGGGACAATATTCTGCGAACAATAGGTGAGGAGATGGAATCAGGGACAATGTTCTGTGAAATTAGGTGAGGAGATGGAATCAGGGACAATGTTCTGTGAATAATAGGTGAGGAGATGGAATCAGGGACAATATTCTGCGAACAATAGGTGAGGAGATGGAATCAGGGACAATGTTCTGTGAAATTAGGTGAGGAGATGGAATCAGGGACAATGTTCTGTGAATAATAGGTGAGGAGATGGAATCAGGGACAATATTCTGTGAAAAATAGGTGAGGAGATGGAATCAGGGACATTATTCTGTGAAAAATAGGTGAGGAGATGGAATCAGGGACAATATTCTGTGAATAATAGGTGGAGATGGAATCAGGGAGAACATTCTGTGAGAAATAGGTGGATATGGAATCAGGGAGAATATTATGTGAATAATAGGTGAGGAGATGGAATCAGGGACAATGTTCTGTGAAAAATAGGTGGAGATGGAATCAGGGAGAATATTCTGTGAATAACAGGTGAGGAGATGGAATCAGGGACAATGTTCTGTGAGAAATAGGTGGATATGGAATCAGGGAGAATATTCTGTGAATAATAGGTGAGGAGATGGAATCAGGGACAATGTTCTGTGAAAAATAGGTGGAGATGGAATCAGGGAGAATATTCTGTGAATAACAGGTGAGGAGATGGAATCAGGGACAATGTTCTGTGAAAAATAGGTGGAGATGGAATCAGGGAGAATATTCTGTGAATAACAGGTGAGGAGATGGAATCAGGGACAATGTTCTGTGAGAAATAGGTGGATATGGAATCAGGGAGAATATTCTGTGAATAATAGGTGAGGAGATGGAATCAGGGACAATGTTCTGTGAAAAATAGGTGGAGATGGAATCAGGGAGAATATTCTGTGAATAACAGGTGAGGAGATGGAATCAGGGACAATGTTCTGTGAAAAAAAAGGTGAGGAGATGGAATCAGGGACAATATTCTGTGAATAATAGGTGAGGTTGATGGAATCAGGGACAATATTCTGTGAAAAATAGGTGAGGAGATGGAATCAGGGACAATGTTCTGTGAATAATAGGTGAGGTTGATGGAATCAGGGACAATATTCTGTGAAAAATAGGTGAGGAGATGGAATCAGGGACAATGTTCTGTGAATAATAGGTGAGGTTGATGGAATCAGGGTCAATGTTCTGTGAAAAATAGGTGAGGAGATGGAATCAGGGACAATGTTCTGTGAATAATAGGTGAGGTTGATGGAATCAGGAAGAATATTCTGCGAACAATAGATGAGGAGATGGAATCAGGGAGAATATTCTGTGAAAAATAGGTGAGGAGATGGAATCAGGGAGAATATTCTGTGATAAATAGGTGAGGAGATGGAATCAGGGAGAATATTCTGTGAATAATAGGTGAGGAGATGGAATCAGGGAGAATATTCTGTGAAAAATAGGTGAGGAGATGGAATCAGGGACAATATTCTGTGATAAATAGGTGAGGAGATGGAATCAGGGAGAATATTCTGTGAATAATAGGTGAGGAGATGGAATCAGGGAGAATATTCTGTGAAAAATAGGTGAGGTTGATGGAATCAGGGAGAATATTCTGTGAAAAATAGGTGAGGAGATGGAATCAGGGAGAATATTCTGTGAAAAATAGGTGAGGTTGATGGAATCAGGGAGAATATTCTGTGATAAATAGGTGAGGAGATGGAATCAGGGACAATATTCTGTGATAAAAAGGTGAGGAGATGGAATCAGGAAGAATATTCTGCGAACAATAGGTGAGGTTGATGGAATCAGGGACAATATTCTGTGAATAATAGGTGAGGAGATGGAATCAGGGACAATATTCTGTGAATAATAGGTGAGGAGATGGAATCAGGGACAATGTTCTGTGAAAAATCAGTGAGGTTGATGGAATCAGGGAGAATATTCTGTGATAAATAGGTGAGGAGATGGAATCAGGGACAATGTTCTGTGAATAATAGGTGAGGAGATGGAATCAGGGACAATATTCTGTGAAAAATAGGTGAGGAGATGGAATCAGGGACAATATTCTGCGAACAATAGGTGAGGAGATGGAATCAGGGAGAATATTCTGTGAAAAATAGGTGAGGTTGATGGAATCAGGGACAATATTCTGCGAACAATAGGTGAGGAGATGGAATCAGGGACAATATTTTGTGATAAAAAGGTGAGGAGATGGAATCAGGAAGAATATTCTGTGAAAAATAGGTGAGGAGATGAAATCAGGGAGAATATTCTGTGAATAATAGGTGAGGTTGATGGAATCAGGGACAATGTTCTGCAAACAATAGGTGAGGTTGATGGAATCAGGGACAATATTCTGCGAACAATAGGTGAGGTTGATGGAATCAGGGACAATATTCTGCGAACAATAGGTGAGGTTGATGGAATCAGGGAGAATATTCTGTGAATAATAGGTGAGGAGATGGAATCAGGGACAATATTCTGCGAACAATAGGTGAGGAGATGGAATCAGGGACAATGTTCTGTGAAATTAGGTGAGGAGATGGAATCAGGGATAATGTTCTGTGAATAATAGGTGAGGAGATGGAATCAGGGACAATATTCTGTGAAAAATAGGTGAGGAGATGGAATCAGGGACATTATTCTGTGAAAAATAGGTGAGGAGATGGAATCAGGGACAATATTCTGTGAATAATAGGTGGAGATGGAATCAGGGAGAACATTCTGTGAGAAATAGGTGGATATGGAATCAGGGAGAATATTATGTGAATAATAGGTGAGGAGATGGAATCAGGGACAATGTTCTGTGAAAAATAGGTGGAGATGGAATCAGGGAGAATATTCTGTGAATAACAGGTGAGGAGATGGAATCAGGGACAATGTTCTGTGAGAAATAGGTGGATATGGAATCAGGGAGAATATTCTGTGAATAATAGGTGAGGAGATGGAATCAGGGACAATGTTCTGTGAAAAATAGGTGGAGATGGAATCAGGGACAATGTTCTGTGAATAATAGGTGAGGTTGATGGAATCAGGGACAATATTCTGTGAAAAATAGGTGAGGAGATGGAATCAGGGACAATGTTCTGTGAATAATAGGTGAGGTTGATGGAATCAGGGTCAATGTTCTGTGAAAAATAGGTGAGGAGATGGAATCAGGGACAATGTTCTGTGAAAAAAAAGGTGAGGAGATGGAATCAGGGACAATATTCTGTGAATAATAGGTGAGGTTGATGGAATCAGGGACAATATTCTGTGAAAAATAGGTGAGGAGATGGAATCAGGGACAATGTTCTGTGAATAATAGGTGAGGTTGATGGAATCAGGGACAATATTCTGTGAAAAATAGGTGAGGAGATGGAATCAGGGACAATGTTCTGTGAATAATAGGTGAGGTTGATGGAATCAGGAAGAATATTCTGCGAACAATAGATGAGGAGATGGAATCAGGGAGAATATTCTGTGAAAAATAGGTGAGGAGATGGAATCAGGGAGAATATTCTGTGATAAATAGGTGAGGAGATGGAATCAGGGAGAATATTCTGTGAATAATAGGTGAGGAGATGGAATCAGGGAGAATATTCTGTGAAAAATAGGTGAGGAGATGGAATCAGGGACAATATTCTGTGAATAATAGGTGAGGAGATGGAATCAGGGAGAATATTCTGTGAAAAATAGGTGAGGTTGATGGAATCAGGGAGAATATTCTGTGATAAATAGGTGAGGAGATGGAATCAGGGACAATATTCTGTGATAAAAAAGTGAGGAGATGGAATCAGGAAGAATATTCTGCGAACAATAGGTGAGGTTGATGGAATCAGGGACAATATTCTGCGAACAATAGGTGAGGTTGATGGAATCAGGGACAATATTCTGTGAATAATAGGTGAGGAGATGGAATCAGGGACAATATTCTGTGAATAATAGGTGAGGAGATGGAATCAGGGACAATGTTCTGTGAAAAATCAGTGAGGTTGATGGAATCAGGGAGAATATTCTGTGATAAATAGGTGAGGAGATGGAATCAGGGACAATGTTCTGTGAATAATAGGTGAGGAGATGGAATCAGGGACAATGTTCTGTGAATAATAGGCGAGGAGATGGAATCAGGGACAATATTCTGTGAAAAATAGGTGAGGAGATGGAATCAGGGACAATATTCTGTGAAAAATAGGTGAGGAGATGGAATCAGGGAAAATGTTCTGTGAATAATAGGTGAGGAGATGGAATCAGGGACAATATTCTGTGAAAAATAGGTGAGGAGATGGAATCAGGGACAATATTCTGCGAACAATAGGTGAGGTTGATGGAATCAGGGACAATGTTCTGTGAATAGTAGGTGAGGAGATGGAATCAGGGACAATGTTCTGTGAAATTAGGTGAGGAGATGGAATCAGGGACAATGTTCAGTGAATAATAGGTGAGGAGATGGAATCAGGGACAATATTCTGTGAAAAATAGGTGGAGATGGAATCAGGGAGAATATTCTGTGAAAAATAGGTGAGGAGATGGAATCAGGGATAATGTTCTGTGAATAATAGGTGAGGAGATGGAATCAGGGAGAATATTCTGTGAATAATAGGTGAGGAGATGGAATCTGGGAGAATATTCTGTGAAAAATAGGTGAGGTTGATGGAATCAGGGAGAATATTATGTGATAAACAGGTGAGGAGATGGAATCAGGGAGAATATTCTGTGAATAATAGGTGAGGAGATGGAATCAGGGACAATATTCTGTGAATAATAGGTGAGGAGATGGAATCAGGGACAATATTCTATGAATAATAGGTGAGGTTGATGGAATCAGGGAGAATATTCTGTGAATAATAGGTGAGGAGATGTAATCAGGGACAATATTCTGTGAAAAATAGGTGAGGTTGATGGAATCAGGGAGAATATTATGTGATAAATAGGTGAGGAGATGGAATCAGGGACAATATTCTGCGAACAATAGGTGAGGTTGATGGAATCAGGGACAATATTCTGTGAATAATAGGTGAGGAGATGGAATCAGGGACAATATTCAGCGAACAAAAGGTGAGGAGATGGAATCAGGGAGAATATTCTGTGAAAAATAGGTGAGGTTGATGGAATCAGGGAGAATATTCTGTGAATAATAGGTGAGGAGATGGAATCAGGGACAATGTTCTGTGAAAAATAGGTGAGGAGATGGAATCAGGGAGAATATTCTGTGATAAAAAAGTGAGGAGATGGAATCAGGAAGAATATTCTGCGAACAATAGGTGAGGTTGATGGAATCAGGGACAATATTATGTGAATAATAGGTGAGGAGATGGAATCAGGGAGAATATTCTGTGAAAAAAAGGTGAGGAGATGGAATCAGGGACAATGTTCTGTGAATAATAGGTGAGGAGATGGAATCAGGGACAATATTCTGTGAAAAATAGGTGAGGAGATGGAATCAGGGACAATATTCTGTGAAAAATAGGTGAGGAGATGGAATCAGGGAGAATATTCTGTGCATAATAGGTGAGGAGATGGAATCAGGGACAATATTCTGTGAATAATAGGTGAGGTTGATGGAATCAGGGACAATATTCTGTGAATAATAGGTGAGGAGATGGAATCAGGGACAATATTCTGTGAATAATAGGTGAGGAGATGGAATCAGGGAGAATATTCTTTGAAAAATAGGTGAGGAGATGGAATCAGGGACAATGTTCTGTGAATAATAGGTGAGGAGATGGAATCAGGGACAATATTCTGTGAATAATAGGTGAGGAGATGGAATCAGGGAGAATATTCTGTGAAAAATAGGTGAGGAGATGGAATCAGGGACAATGTTCAGTGAATAATAGGTGAGGAGATGGAATCAGGGACAATATTCTGCGAACAATAGGTGAGGAGATGGAATCAGGGACAATATTCTGCGAACAATAGGTGAGGAGATGGAATCAGGGACAATATTCTGTGAAAAATAGGTGAGGAGATGGAATCAGGGACAATATTCTGTGAAAAATAGGTGAGGAGATGGAATCAGGGACAATATTCTGTGAAAAATAGGTGAGGAGATGGAATCAGGGATAATATTCTGTGAATAATAGGTGAGGAGATGGAATCAGGGAGAATATTCTGTGAATAATAGGTGAGGAGATGGAATCAGGGAGAATATTCTGTGAAAAATAGGTGAGGTTGATGGAATCAGGGACAATGTTTTGTGAAAAATAGGTGAGGAGATGGAATCAGGGACAATGTTCTGTGAAAAAATAGGTGAGGTTGATGGAATCAGGGAGAATATTCTGTGAATAATAGGTGAGGAGATGGAATCAGGGAGAATATTCTGTGAAAAATAGGTGAGGAGATGGAATCAGGGAGAATATTCTGTGAATAATAGGTGAGGTGATGGAATCAGGAAGAATATTCTGTGAATAATAGGTGAGGAGATGGAATCAGGGACAATATTCTGTGAAAAATAGGTGGAGATGGAATCAGGGAGAACATTCTGTGAGAAATACGTGGAGATGGAATCAGGGAGAATATTCTGTGAATAATAGGTGAGGAGATGGAATCAGGGACAGTGTTCTGTGAAAAATAGGTGAGAAGATGGAATCAGGGACAATGTTCTGTGAATAATAGGTGAGGAGATGGAATCAGGGACAATGTTCTGTGAAAAATCGGTGAGGAGATGGAATCAGGGACAATATTCTGTGAATAATAGGTGAGGAGATGGAATCAGGGAGAATATTCTGTGAAAAATAGGTGAGGAGATGGAATCAGGGACAATATTCTGTGAATAATAGGTGAGGAGATGGAATCAGGGACAATATTCTGCGAACAATAGGTGAGGAGATGGAATCAGGGACAATGTTCTGTGAAAAATAGGTGAGGAAATGGAATCAGGGACAATGTTCTTTGAATAATAGGTGAGGTTGATGGAATCAGGGACAATGTTCTGTGAAAAATATGTGAGGAGATGGAATCAGGGACAATATTCTGTGAATAATAGGTGAGGAGATGGAATCAGGGAGAATATTCTGTGAATAATAGGTGAGGAGATGGAATCAGGGAGAATATTCTGTGAATAATAGGTGAGGAGATGGAATCAGGGACAATGTTCTGTGAAAAATAGGTGAGGAGATGGAATCAGGGAGAATATTCTGTGATAAAAAAGTGAGGAGATGGAATCAGGAAGAATATTCTGCGAACAATAGGTGAGGTTGATGGAATCAGGGACAATATTATGTGAATAATAGGTGAGGAGATGGAATCAGGGACAATATTCTGTGAAAAATAGGTGAGGAGATGGAATCAGGGACAATATTCTGTGAAAAAATAGGTGGAGATGGAATCAGGGACAATATTCTGTGAAAAATAGGTGAGGAGATGGAATCAGGGACAATGTTCTGTGAATAATAGGTGAGGAGATGGAATCAGGGACAATATTCTGTGAAAAATAGGTGAGGAGATGGAATCAGGGACAATATTCTGTGAAAAATAGGTGAGGAGATGGAATCAGGGAGAATATTCTGTGCATAATAGGTGAGGAGATGGAATCAGGGAGAATATTCTGTGAATAATAGGTGAGGAGTTGGAATCAGGGAGAATATTCTGTGAAAAATAGGTGAGGAGATGGAATCAGGGACAATGTTCTGTGAATAATAGGTGAGGAGATGGAATCAGGGACAATATTCTGTGAATAATAGGTGAGGAGATGGAATCAGGGAGAATATTCTGTGAAAAATAGGTGAGGAGATGGAATCAGGGACAATGATCAGTGAATAATAGGTGAGGAGATGGAATCAGGGACAATATTCTGCGAACAATAGGTGAGGAGATGGAATCAGGGACAATATTCTGCGAACAATAGGTGAGGAGATGGAATCAGGGACAATATTCTGTGAAAAATAGGTGAGGAGATGGAATCAGGGACAATATTCTGTGAAAAATAAGTGAGGAGATGGAATCAGGGACAATATTCTGTGAAAAATAGGTGAGGAGATGGAATCAGGGAGAATATTCTGTGAATAATAGGTGAGGAGATGGAATCAGGGAGAATATTCTGTGAAAAATAGGTGAGGTGATGGAATCAGGGACAATGTTCTGTGAATAATAGGTGAGGAGATGGAATCAGGGACAATATTCTGTGAATAATAGGTGAGGAGATGGAATCAGGGAGAATATTCTGTGAAAAATAGGTGAGGAGATGGAATCAGGGACAATGTTCTGTGAATAATAGGTGAGGAGATGGAATCAGGGACAATGTTCTGTGAAAAATAGGTGAGGAGATGGAGTCAGGGACAATATTCTGTGAAAAAAAAGGTGAGGAGATGGAATCAGGAAGAATATTCTGCGAACAATAGGTGAGGTTGATGGAATCAGGGACAATGTTCTGTGAATATTAGGTGAGGAGATGGAATCAGGGGCAATGTTCTGTGAATAATAGGTGAGGAGATGGAATCAGGGACAATCTTCTGTGAATAATAGGTGAGGAGATGGAATCAGGGAGAATATTCTGTGAAAAATAGGTGAGGAGATGGAATCAGGGACAATGTTCTGTGAATAATAGGTGAGGAGATGGAATCAGGGACAATGTTCTGTGAAAAATAGCTGAGGGGATGGAGTCAGGGACAATATTCTGTGAAAAAAAGGTGAGGAGATGGAATCAGGGACAATATTCTGTGAAAAAAAAGGTGAGGAGATGGAATCAGGAAGAATATTCTGCGAACAATAGGTGAGGTTGATGGAATCAGGGACAATGTTCTGTGAATATTAGGCGAGGAGATGGAATCAGGGACAATATTCTGTGAATAATAGGTGAGGAGATGGAATCAGGGACAATATTCTGCGAACAATAGGTGAGGTTGATGGAATCAGGGACAATGTTCTGTGAATAATAGGTGAGGTTGATGGAATCAGGGACAATGTTCTGTGAATAATAGGTGAGGAGATGGAATCAGGGACAATGTTCTGTGAAAAATAGGTGAGGAGATGGAGTCAGGGACAATATTCTGTGTAAAAAAGGTGAGGAGATGGAATCAGGGACAATATTCTGTGAAAAAAAGGTGAGGAGATGGAATCAGGAAGAATATTCTGTGAACAATAGGTGAGGTTGATGGAATCAGGGACAATATTCTGTGAAAAATAGGTGAGGAGATGGAATCAGGGACAATATTCTGTGAAAAATAGGTGAGGAGATGGAATCAGAGACAATATTCTGTGAAAAAAAGGTGAGGAGATGGAATCGGACAATATTATGTGAAAAAAAGGTGAGGAGATGGAATCAGGAAGAATATTCTGCGAACAATAGGTGAGGTTGATGGAATCAGGGACAATGTTCTGTGAATAATAGGTGAGGAGATGGAATCAGGGACAATATTCTGTGAATAATAGGTGAGGAGATGGAATCAGGGAGAATATTCTGTGAAAAATAGGTGAGGAGATGGAATCAGGGACAATGTTCTGTGAATAATAGGTGAGGAGATGGAATCAGGGACAATGTTCTGTGAAAAATAGGTGAGGAGATGGAGTCAGGGACAATATTCTGTGAAAAAAAAGGTGAGGAGATGGAATCAGGAAGAATATTCTGTGAATAATAGGTGAGGAGATGGAATCAGGAAGAATGTTCTGCGAACAATAGGTGAGGTTGATGGAATCAGGGAGAATATTCTGTGAATAATAGGTGAGGAGATGGAATCAGGGAGAATATTCTGTGAATAATAGGTGAGGAGTTGGAATCAGGGAGAATGTTCTGTGAATAATAGGTGAGGAGATGGAATCAGGGACAATGTTCTGTAAAAATAGGTGAGGAGATGGAGTCAGGGACAATATTCTGTGAAAAAAAAGGTGAGGAGATGGAATCAGGAAGAATATTCTGCGAACAATAGGTGAGGTTGATGGAATCAGGGACAATGTTCTGTGAATATTAGGTGAGGAGATGGAATCAGGGGCAATGTTCTGTGAATAATAGGTGAGGAGATGGAATCAGGGACAATCTTCTGTGAATAATAGGTGAGGAGATGGAATCAGGGAGAATATTCTGTGAAAAATAGGTGAGGAGATGGAATCAGGGACAATGTTCTGTGAATAATAGGTGAGGAGATGGAATCAGGGACAATGTTCTGTGAAAAATAGCTGAGGGGATGGAGTCAGGGACAATATTCTGTGAAAAAAAGGTGAGGAGATGGAATCAGGGACAATATTCTGTGAAAAAAAGGTGAGGAGATGGAATCAGGAAGAATATTCTGCGAACAATAGGTGAGGTTGATGGAATCAGGGACAATGTTCTGTGAATATTAGGCGAGGAGATGGAATCAGGGACAATATTCTGTGAATAATAGGTGAGGAGATGGAATCAGGGACAATATTCTGCGAACAATAGGTGAGGTTGATGGAATCAGGGACAATGTTCTGTGAATAATAGGTGAGGTTGATGGAATCAGGGACAATGTTCTGTGAATAATAGGTGAGGAGATGGAATCAGGGACAATGTTCTGTGAAAAATAGGTGAGGAGATGGAATCAGGGACAATGTTCTGTGAAAAAAAGGTGAGGAGATGGAATCGGACAATATTATGTGAAAAAAAGGTGAGGAGATGGAATCAGGAAGAATATTCTGCGAACAATAGGTGAGGTTGATGGAATCAGGGAGAATATTCTGTGAAAAATAGGTGAGGAGATGGAATCAGGGACATTGTTCTGTGAATAATAGGTGAGGAGATGGAATCAGGGACAATGTTCTGTGAATAATATTTGAGGAGATGGAATAAGGGACAATGTTATGTGAAAAATAGGTGAGGAGATGGAATCAGGGAGAATATTCTGTGAATAATAGGTGAGGAGATGGAATCAGGGACAATGTTCTGTGAATAATATTTGAGGAGATGGAATCAGGGACAATGTTATGTGAAAAATAGGTGAGGAGATGGAATCAGGGAGAATATTCTGTGAATAAAAGGTGAGGAGATGGAATCAGGAAGAATATTCTGCGAACAATAGGTGAGGTTGATGGAATCAGGGACAATGTTCTGTGAATAATAGGCGAGGAGATGGAATCAGGGAGAACATTCTGTGAAAAATAGGTGAGGAGATGGAATCAGGGACAATGTTCTGTGAGTAATAGGTGAGGAGATGGAATCAGGGACAATATTCTGTGAAAAATAGGTGAGGAGATGGAATCAGGGACAATATTCTGTGAAAAATAGGTGAGGAGATGGAATCAGGGACAATATTCTGTGAAAAAAAAAGTGAGGAGATGGAATCAGGGACAATGTTCTGTGAAAAAAAGGTGAGGAGATGGAATCAGGGACAATGTTCTATGAAAAAAAGGTGAGGAGATGGAATCAAGTACAATATTCTTTGAAAAAAAGGTGAGATGGAATCAGGAAGAATATTCTGTGAATAATAGGTTAGGAGATGGAATCAGGAAGAATGTTCTGCGAACAATAGGTGAGGTTGATGGAATCAGGGAGAATATTCTGTGAAAAATATGTGAGGAGATGGAATCAGGGACAATATTCTGTGAATAATAGGTGAGGAGATGGAATCAGGGACAATGTACTGTGAATAATATTTGAGGAGATGGAATCAGGGACAATGTTATGTGAAAAATAGGTGAGGAGATGGAATCAGGGAGAATATTCTGTGAATAGAAGGTGAGGAGATGGAATCAGGAAGAATATTCTGCGAACAATAGGTGAGGTTGATGGAATCAGGGAGAATATTCTGTGAAAAATAGGTGAGGAGATGGAATCAGGGACAATATTCTGTGAATAATAGGTGAGGAGATGGAATCAGGGACATTGTTCTGTGAAAAAAAGGTGAGGAGATGGAATCAGGGAGAATATTCTGTGAATAAAAGGTGAGGAGATGGAATCAGGAAGAATATTCTGCGAACAATAGGTGAGGTTGATGGAATCAGGGACAATGTTCTGTGAATAATAGGCGAGGAGATGGAATCAGGGAGAACATTCTGTGAAAAATAGGTGAGGAGATGGAATCAGGGACAATGTTCTGTGAGTAATAGGTGAGGAGATGGAATCAGGGACAATATTCTGTGAAAAATAGGTGAGGAGATGGAATCAGGGACAATATTCTGTGAAAAATAGGTGAGGAGATGGAATCAGGGACAATATTCTGTGAAAAAAAAAGTGAGGAGATGGAATCAGGGACAATGTTCTGTGAAAAAAAGGTGAGGAGATGGAATCAGGGACAATGTTCTATGAAAAAAAGGTGAGGAGATGGAATCAAGTACAATATTCTTTGAAAAAAAGGTGAGATGGAATCAGGAAGAATATTCTGTGAATAATAGGTTAGGAGATGGAATCAGGAAGAATGTTCTGCGAACAATAGGTGAGGTTGATGGAATCAGGGAGAATATTCTGTGAAAAATATGTGAGGAGATGGAATCAGGGACAATATTCTGTGAATAATAGGTGAGGAGATGGAATCAGGGACAATGTACTGTGAATAATATTTGAGGAGATGGAATCAGGGACAATGTTATGTGAAAAATAGGTGAGGAGATGGAATCAGGGAGAATATTCTGTGAATAGAAGGTGAGGAGATGGAATCAGGAAGAATATTCTGCGAACAATAGGTGAGGTTGATGGAATCAGGGAGAATATTCTGTGAAAAATAGGTGAGGAGATGGAATCAGGGACAATATTCTGTGAATAATAGGTGAGGAGATGGAATCAGGGACATTGTTCTGTGAAAAAAAGGTGAGGAGATGGAATCAGGGACAATGTTCTGTGAAAAATAGGTGAGGAGATGGAATCAGGGACAATGTACTGTGAAAAAAAGGTGAGGAGATGGAATCAAGTACAATATTCTGTGAAAAAAAGGTGAGATGGAATCAGGAAGAATATTCTGTGAAAAAAAGGTGAGATGGAATCAGGAAGAATATTCTGTGAATAATAGGTGAGGAGATGGAATCAGGAAGAATATTCTGCGAACAATAGGTGAGGTTGATGGAATCAGGGAGAATATTCTGTGAAAAATAGGTGAGGAGATGGAATCAGGGACAATATTCTGTGAATAATAGGTGAGGAGATGGAATCAGGGACAATGTTCTGTGAATAATATTTGAGGAGATGGAATCAGGGACAATGTTATGTGAAAAATAGGTGAGGAGATGGAATCAGGAAGAATATTCTGCGAACAATAGGTGAGGAGATGGAATCAGGGACATTGTTCTGTGAAAAATAGGTGAGGAGATGGAATCAGGGACAATGTTCTGTGAATAATAGGTGAGGAGATGGAATCAGGGACATTGTTCTGTGAAAAATAGGTGAGGAGATGGAATCAGGGACAATGTTCTGTGAATAATAGGCGAGGAGATGGAATCAGGGAGAACATTCTGTGAAAAATAGGTGAGGAGATGGAATCAGGGACAATGTTCTGTGAGTAATAGGTGAGGAGATGGAATCAGGGACAATATTCTGTGAAAAATAGGTGAGGAGATGGAATCAGGGACAATATTCTGTGAAAAATAGGTGAGGAGATGGAATCAGGGACAATATTCTGTGAAAAAAAGGTGAGGAGATGGAATCAGGGACAATATTCTGTGAAAAAAAGGTGAGGAGATGTAATCAGGGACAATGTTCTGTGAAAAATAGGTGAGGAGATGGAATCAGGGACAATGTTCTGTGAAAAAAAGGTGAGGAGATGGAATCAGTGACAATATTCTGTGAAAAAACGGTGAGGAGATGGAATCAGGAAGAATATTCTGCGAACAATAGGTGAGGTTGATGGAATCAGGGAGAATATTCTGTGAAAAATAGGTGAGGAGATGGAATCAGGGACAATGTTCTCTGAATAATAGTTGAGGAGATGGAATCAGGGACAATGTTCTGTGAAAAATAGGTGAGGAGATGGAATCAGGGAGAATATTCTGTGAATAATAGGTGAGGAGATGGAATCAGGGAGAATATTCTGTGAAAAATAGGTGAGGAGATGGAATCAGGGAGAATATTCTGTGAAAAATAGGTGAGGAGATGGAATCAGGGAGAATATTCTGTGAAAAAAAGGTGAGGAGATGGAATCAGGGACAATATTCTGTGAAAAAAAGGTGAGGAGATGGAATCAGGGACAATGTTCTGTGAAAAATAGGTGAGGAGATGGAATCAGGGACAATGTTCTGTGAAAAAAAGGTGAGGAGATGGAATCAGGGACAATATTCTGTGAAAAAAAGGTGAGGAGATGGAATCAGGAAGAATATTCTGTGAAAAATAGGTGAGGAGATGGAATCAGGGACAATATTCTGTGAAAGAAAGGTGAGGAGATGGAATCAGGGACAATGTTCTGTGAAAAATAGGTGAGGAGATGGAATCAGGGACAATATTCTGTGAAAGAAAGGTGAGGAGATGGAATCAGGGACAATATTCTGTGAAAAAAAGGTGAGGAGATGGAATCAGGGACAATGTTCTGTGAAAAATAGGTGAGGTTGATGGAATCAGGGACAATGTTCTGTGAATAATAGGTGAGGAGATGGAATCAGGGAGAATATTCTGTGAAAAATAGGTGGAGATGGAATCAGGGAGAATATTCTGTGAGTAATAGGTGAGGAGATGGAATCAGGGATATTGTTCTGTGAAAAATAGGTGAGGAGATGGAATCAGGGACAATATTCTGTGAATAATAGGTGAGGAGATGGAATCAGGGACAATATTCTGTGAAAAATAGGTGAGGAGATGGAATCAGGGACAATGTTCTGTGGAAAAAAAGGTGAGGAGATGGAATCAGGGACAATATTCTGTGAAAAAAAGGTGAGGAGTAGGAATCAGGAAGAATATTCTGCGAACAATAGGTGAGGTTGATGGAATCAGGGAGAATATTCTGTGAAACATAGGTTAGGAGATGGAATCAGGGACAATATTCTGTGAATAGTAGGTGAGGAGATGGAATCAGGGAGAATATTCTGTGAAAAATTGGTGAGGAGATGAAACCAGGGAGAATGTTCTGTGAAAAATAGGTGAGGAGATGGAATCAGGGACAATGTTCTGTGAATAATAGGTGAGGAGATGGAATCAGGGACAATGTTCTGTGAATAATCAGACTTCTATCATTAGCATTCACCAGTTACAGGGTGGCTTTGCAACTGACTAAGACATAGTAACTAACACACCAAGACATAGTAACTAACAAACCAAGACATAGTAACTAACACACCAAGACGTAGTAACTAACAAACCAAGACATAGTAACTAACACACCAAGACGTAGTAACTAACACACCAAGACGTAGTAACTAACACACCAAGACGTAGTAACCAACACACCAAGATGTAGTAACCAACACACCAAGACGTAGTAACCAACACACCAAGACGTAGTAACTAACACACCAAGATATAGTAACCAACACACCAAGATATAGTAACCAACACACCAATATATATAAACCAAGACATAGTAACCAACACACCAAGACGTAGTAACCAACACACCAATACATATAAACCAAGACATAGTAACCAACACACCAAGACGTAGTAACCAACACACCAAGACGTAGTAACCTAAACACCAAGATGTAGTAACCAACACCCCAAAATGTAGTAACCAACACACCAAGAAGTAGTAACCAACACACCAAGATATAGTAACCAACACACCAAGACATAGTAACCAAGACATAGTAACCAACACACCAAGACGTAGTAACCTACACACCAAGACGTAGTAACCAACACACCAAGACGTAGTAACCAACACACCAAGACGTAGTAACCAAGACAAAGTAACCAACACAACAAGACATAGCAACCAAGACATAGTAACCTACACACCAAGACATAGTAACCAACACACCAAGACGTAGTAACCACCACACCAAGACATAGCAACCAAGACATAGCAACCAAGACATAGTAACCAACACACCAATACATAGTAACCAACACACCAAGACATAGCAACCAAGACATAGCAACCAAGACATAGTAACCAACACACCAATACATAGTAACCAACACACCAATACATAGTAACCAAGACATAGTAACCAACTCACCAAGACATAATAATCAACACACCAAGACATAGCAACCAAGACGTAGTAACTAACACACCAAGACGTAGTAACCAAGACATAGCAACCAAGACGTAGTAACCAACACACCAAGACATAGTAACCAAGACATAGTAACCAAGACATAGTAACCAACACACCAAGACATAGTAACCAACACACCAAGACATAGTAACCAACACACCAAAACGTAGTAACCAACACACCAAGACGTAGTAACCAAGACATAGTAACCAACACACCAAGACGTAGTAACCAAGACATAGTAACCAACACACCAAGACGCAGTAACCAACAAACCAAGACGTAGTAACCAACACACCAAGACGTAGTAACCAACACACCAAAATATAGTAACCAACACACCAAGACGTAGTAACCAACACACCAAGACGTAGTAACCAACACACCAAGACATAGTAACCAACACACCAAGACATAGTAACCAACACACCAAGACATAGTAACCAAGACATAGTAACCAACACACCAAGATATAGTAACCAACACACCAAGACGTAGTAACCAACACACCAAGACGCAGTAACAAACACACCAAGACGTAGTAACCAACACACCAAGACGTAGTAACCAACACACCAAGACGTAGTAACCAACACACCAAGACGTAGTAACCAACACACCAAGACGTAGTAACCAACACACCAAGACGTAGTAACCAACACACCAAGACGTAGTAACCAACACACCAAGACGTAGTAAACAAGACATAGTAACCAACACACCAAGACGTAGTAACCAACACACCAAGACGTAGTAAACAAGACGTAGTAACCAACACACCAAGACGTAGTAACCAACACACCAAGACGTAGTAAACAAGACGTAGTAACCAACACATCAAGACGTAGTAACCAACACACCAAGACGTAGTAACCAACACACCAAGACGTAGTAAACAAGACATAGTAACAAACAGACCAAGACGTAGTAACCAACACACCAAGACGTAGTAACCAACACACCAAGACGTAGTTACCAACACACCAAGACATAGTAACCAACACACCAAGACGTAGTAACCAACACACCAATACATATAAACCAAGACGTAGTAACCAACACACCAAGACGTAGTAACCATAGTCCGCTTCAGCTCTATTAGTTGATGCAAGACACCTCTAACCGTTCATCTGTTTCTCTCTCTTTTTCTGTTTTTCTCTTTCCCTCTCTGTCTCCCCCCTGTCTCCCCGCCTGTCTGTCTCCCCCCCCCCTGTCTGTCTGTCTGTGTCTTTCTCTCTTTCTTTCTTTCTGTCTCTTTCTTTCTGTCAATCTCTCTTTCTTTCTTTTTTCTTCCTCTCTCTTTCTGTCTCTGTCTACCTCTCCCAGATATCCGTGTGATGGCAGCCTCTCGTAGGACCATGTCTGAGGATGTGGTGTCTGATGGGGGCGGGGACACCTGTACAGGGCGTGGCCGGGTGGCTCAGCTCATGAAGACCTTCAGTGTGACATGCCCCACCCCCTCCACACAGACCCCTCTCCCCCACGGCAACAAGCCCTCCATCCCCACCAAACCCAGCCACCTGCGTCTCGTTGCCAGCCCCTCACTCAGGTAATCCACAGGACAGGACCAGACAACCAGGCCCACCCCCTGTCCCCCATTCCATCCCCACCCAGGCCCCACTGGACATTGCTGGACATCCAGCCTGGGGCCTCAGCCACTGGGGACAGGCATGCAGGCCACATGAGTCTCTCAGGAACACAACCAAACGTTTGACTCGATTGCTATTACTCCAAAAGCAATGCAATGGTATAGAGATTTTAAAATGTTTACTTTTGTTTACTTTTTAAAAATGTTTACCATGTTTTATTTTAAATTGTACAGTACTGTAAATTCTCTCTGTGGGAAAGGCAAACCAATAGCGTTGATCGTAAACAGCATCTTCCTTTGTATCCTGCTTTTGCCTTTTTATATTCACAAAGGTATTGGGTGGTTCCACTAATTAGATGCCTTTTGAGTAGTGTAACTACATTTTAGAATTATATGTCACCTCATTTTAACATTCGGTCAATGTTCAACTTAATAAAAAACATGTTTTCCCATCTCAAGAGGTAAAAGAAAATGACTATAGTAAGGCCTATTAAGTGCTGAATAAAGTAACAGGGTTGACGACTTCATCTTAAATCAGCCATAACTCCCCTTGTGACAGAGGAATGGAAGCTGTTTGTGTGCAACAGGGACGGCCAATTGAATGCAAGCTTCACAATTTTATATTTTTTGTTGCCGTCCAATGCAGCTGTTTTTAATCTCAATATCAAATCATTTCTGGGTAACAGTGAAGTACCTTAATGTGATATATTTCAATTGAAATGGTCAACAAGGAAACAAAAATAGCTTCTTAGCAAAGAACAATTTCTCAAGCAAGAATTTTGCTAGGACTGTCTGGGAGTGGTCTGAGTAGGCTGGGGAGAATGTAAACCTAGCCGCAGAGAGGTTTGGAACTCTCTTTCTTATTGGTCTATTAACAAATTTACCGGTGATGTCACCAGGCAGGCCAGAACGCCATTCCACCAAAACAGGCAGACATTTTAGGTGTTTTTTTTTTTTCTTCAAACATTTCTTATACTAAAATGGCACTTATCATCTTTTTCACGGTTTCACAGTATTATTCCATCCTCAAAGTGTGGAAATATAAATAACATCACGTTTTGGACTGCACCAGGCCTCTAAAATATTTAGAGCCTGTCTGTCTATAGGTAACAGGGTTGATGCTCGACCTGCTCAGTTCTCCACCACAAAACACCAGAAAATGGCCAATGACCATTAGATTTTCAAAGTTTCTAAAACAATTTTTTTTTTTAAAGAATAGTTTTAGCATATTAAAATGAGATTTCAGTTCATGTAACAGACTTGACCTTAAAATGGACAGGTTTTCTTGACCTTTTAAAATGAATAACTAATCACATGAAATAAATAATAATCTTTAGAAATGACTTTATCAAAGCAACAAAATAACTAGGGCTTAGGGTTACGTGGGTTAAAGTCTAGAAGTTACAATCAAAGCAAGCAATGCAGATGTAGAAGCACAGTGGCTAGAGGGTGCATAGAGAGACATGTCAAAATGCAGAATGCAGAGAGCAATTTAGCAAGTCTTTTATTCATATTGGATTTATTGACTTTTCCATGTGGTCTATATTAAAAGGCACATCATTTAATATAACCGGCTTTTAAAGTTCATTATTTGTGCACAATTCCTTAAAATATCCCTTATTTCATGGAACAACCCTATCATTGACCATATCATACCATGTATTCATTCACCTGTTGATATTGTTTCTGAAATATTATCATGTACAAATCCTACTTCATTGATACACTTATCATACAATACATTCACAAAGCCTGTACAATGCTATCAAGGTCATAACCTGTACTTGTGATCCCCAAAAGGTATGACAAATGTAAACTTGAATGACATAGTACATGCAGTAATATTTGTTTCTTCGTTATGAGGTGTTGGCTACTATATAGAGAGAAACTGTGCTCATGTTGACAGGGCCAAATAGCTCATACATAGCTGTCATGACCAAGGAGATGGGTGGATTACAGTATGGACAGACCGGTAGAACAGGATCAGTGAGGTGGTTCCTCCTTGATCCCTGGGAAGAGCCCTCTCCGCTCGTTTACTGCCACTTCTCCCATGACTTTAACCTGGCCAAAGCAGCACGGTGTGCGACTTACCTACCTGAGATGGAACAATGACTGTGTCAAATGCCTCCTCTCTGTGTCCCAGTGGACCAAACACTGGCAAGCCACACGGGCCATGCCAAATAATACTCCTCAGTTCTGGCAAGCCACACGGTCCATGCCAAATAATAATCCTCAGATCTTTGTTATTATTCTCTCAGTTTTCTGATTGGTTGCACTCTTTGTTGTTTTTTTACTGTGTTTATGGGGATGATCTATGTTGTCTTGTGTGATGAGTGTTGTCCTACATGGTGTGTGCTGCACTTTGTGTGTGATCTCAGGCCTGTGTGGCACAATCACAGCAGAACAATAAAATCATTTGACTCATCCAGGCGCTGGTGATGTATGTTTTCTCAGAAAATGTGTGTGTGTGTGTGTACTACAGAATTCTCTCTCTTCATCCACTTTATAACCACCATTTTTTGGTGGCACAGAAATATCCACCCAGTAAACTTTTGTTCCTTTTAGATTCCAAAAGTGAAATTCAGAGCCAGAGTAGAGGAGAAACTCCCTATAGGCTTTCCCTCACAGCTCCCTATTTTGGTAGTTAATATAAAACATAACTTGCCTCATTTAACCTCTCTTGGCTGCCCCCTGCTTGCCAGTCAAAGCAAAGCATTATACCTCTGAGGAGACGCAGTGCCCGCCAGAGAGGAAAAGAGTAGCTTTAGGACAGAGAGGAGGAGAGGGACACGGGCAGAGAGGAGAATATGGACATGTACATAGAGGAGAGGGACACGGACAGAGAGGAGGAGAGGGACACGGACAGAGAGGAGGAGAGTAGCTTTAGGACATAGAGGAGGAGAGTAGCTTTAGGACAGAGAGGATGAGAGTAGCTTTAGGACAGAGAGGAGGAGAGGGACACGGACAGAGAGGAGGAGAGGGACACGGACCGAGAAGAGGAGAGGGACACGGACAGAGAGGAGGAGAGGGACACGGACCGAGAAGAGGAGAGGGACATGGACCGAGAAGAGGAGAGGGACACAGAGAGAGAGGAGGAGAGTAAATGAGTCTGTAACCTCAGTGTGGTAAATGAGTCTGTAACCTCAGTGTGGTAAATGAGCCTGTAACCTCAGTGTGGTAAATGAGCCTGTAACCTAGGTGTGGTAAATGAGCCTGTAACCTCAGTGTGGTAAATGAGCCTGTAACCTCAGTGTGGTAAATGAGCCTGTAACCTCAGTGTGGTAAATTAGTCTGTAACCTCAGTGTGGTAAATGAGTCTGTAACCTCAGTGTGGTAAATGAGCCTGTAACCTCAGTGTGGTAAATGAGCCTGTAACCTCAGTGTGGTAAATGAGCCTGTAACCTCAGTGTGGTAAATGAGCCTGTAACCTCAGTGTGGTAAATGAGCCTGTAACCTCAGTGTGGTAAATTAGTCTGTAACCTCAGTGTGGTAAATGAGCCTGTAACCTCAGTGTGGTAAATGAGCCTGTAACCTCAGTGTGGTAAATGAGCCTGTAACCTCAGTGTGGTAAATGAGCCTGTAACCTCAGTGTGGTAAATGAGCCTGTAACCTCAGTGTGGTAAATGAGCCTGTAACCTCAGTGTGGTCCTTCTTCTTCAGACCCAAGTGTTTGATTACTCATCCAGACAGAGTGGAGGTAGTTCTATTGTTAGGGAGGATGAGGAGGAGTGATGTCAATTTTTACGAGGAGGCAGCACGGCCTTGTGATGTCACGCAAGGTTTGATCTCGACACAGTCAGGGGGATGAGGCTCTTTGGAAGTCCACACATCAGCCTTGTGGAGAATGTTCACACATCCCACGCACACACATTCACATAGTAAAACACGCTTGTGCACACACGGACACTCACACTGAAACACACACACACATACTGACACAGCCATGCATGCAGACACTCACACACAGAGAGACACACAACTATGAGACGGCACCTAACTAGATCTCTCTCCCTGTGAGCGTAACAATGGCTGTTCTCTGACGCACAGAGACGTCGCTGAGCAATTTCCAGGCGAGTGCAGAAGCCCCCCCCCCCCCCCCCCCACACACTCACACACACACAATTCTCATCCCACCCCCCACCATCAGGGCCCTCGATGAGAGATAAAAAAAAAGGGACTGTTGTTGTTGACAGGAGAGATGGACGCCTCTGTTTTCCTCCTCCTCTGCCTCAATCTCCTGATGCCCACAGAATGAGAAGTTAAAGATTAAAAGGTGAGGAAGAAAAGCACTGCGTTATGAAGGCGTTCCCCTGATCTCTACCTCCCTCTTCCCCTGACCTCTACCTCCCTCTTCCCCTACCAGCCCCGCTACCACCCCCCTCTTCCCCTACCAGCCCCTCTACCACCTCCCTCTTCCTCTACCAGCCCCTCTACCACCCCCCTCTTCCTCTACCAGCCCCTCTACCACCTCCCTCTTCCCCTACCAGCCCCTCCACCACCCCCCTCTTCCCCTACCAGCCCCTCTACCACCTCCCTCTTCCTCTACCAGCCCCTCTACCACCCCCCTCTTCCTCTACCAGCCCCTCTACCACCTCCCTCTTCCCCTTCCAGCCCCTCTACCACCTCCCTCTTCCTCTTCCACCTCCCTCTTCCTCTACCAGCCCCTCTACCACCTCCCTCCTCCCCTACCAGCCCCTCTACCACCTCCCTCTTCCCCTACCAGCCCCTCCACCACCCCCCTCTTCCCCTACCAGCCCCTCTACCACCCCCCTCTTCCCCTACCAGCCCCTCCACCACCCCCCTCTTCCCCTACCAGCCCCTCTACCACCCCCCTCTTCCCCTACCAGCCCCTCTACCACCTCCCTCTTCCTCTACCAGCCCCTTTACCACCCCCCTCTTCCCCTACCAGCCCATCCACCACCCCCCTCTTCCCCTACCAGCCCCTCTACCACCCCCCTCTTCCCCTACCAGCCCCTCCACCACCCCCCTCTTCCCCTACCAGCCCCTCTACCACCTCCCTCTTCCCCTACCAGCCCCTCTACCACCCCCCTCTTCCCATACCAGCCCCTACCAGCCCCTCCACCACCCCCCTCTTCCCCTATCAGCCCCTCTACTACCTCCCTCTTCCCCTACCAGCCCCTCCACCACCCCCCTCTTCCCCTACCAGCCCCTCCACCACACCCCTCTTCCCCTACCAGCCCCTCCACCACCCCACTCTTCCCCTACCAGCCCCTCCACCACCCCCCTCTTCCCCTACCAGCCCCTCTACCACCTCCCTCTTCCCCTACCAGCCCCTCCACCACCCCCCTCTTCCCCTACCAGCCCCTCCACCACCCCCCTCTTCCCCTACCAGCCCCTCCACCACCCCACTCTTCCCCTACCAGCCCCTCCACCACCACCTATCTTCCCCTACCAGCCCCTCTACCACCACCTCTCTTCCTCTACCAGCCCCTCCACCACCCCCCTCTTCCCCTACCAGCCCCTCTACCACATCCCTCTTCCCCTACCAGCCCATCCACCACCCCCCTCTTCCTCTACCAGCCCCTCTACCACATCCCTCTTCCTCTACCAGCCCCTCCACCACCCCTCTCTTCCCCTACCAGCCCCTCTACCGCCTCCCTCTTCCCCTACCAGCCCCTCTACCACCTCCCTCTTCCCCTACCAGCCCCTCTACCACCCCCCTCTTCCCCTACCAGCCCCTCCACCACCCCCCTCTTCCCCTACCAGCCCATCCACCACCCCCCTCTTCCCCTACCAGCCCCTCCACCACCCCACTCTTCCCCTAGCAGCCCCTCCACCACCCCCCTCTTCCCCTACCAGCCCATCCACCACTCCCCTCTTCCCCTACCAGCCCCTCCACCACCCCCCTCTTCCCCTACCAGCCCCTCCACCACCACCTATCTTCCCCTACCAGCCCCTCTACCACCATCTCTCTTCCTCTACCAGCCCCTCCACCACCCCCCTCTTCCCCTACCAGCCCATCCACCACCCCCCTCTTCCCCTACCAGCCCCTCTACCACATCCCTCTTCCCCTACCAGCCCATCCACCACCCCCCTCTTCCTCTACCAGCCCCTCTACCACATCCCTCTTCCTCTACCAGCCCCTCCACCACCCCCCTCTTCCCCTACCAGCCCCTCTACCGCCTCCCTCTTCCCCTACCAGCCCCTCTATCACCTCCGTCTTCCCCTACCAGCCCCTCTACCACCCCCCTCTTCCCCTACCAGCCCCTCCACCACCCCCCTCTTCCCCTACCAGCCCCTCCACCACCCCCCTCTTCCCCTACCAGCCCATCCACCACCCCCCTCTTCCCCTACCAGCCCCTCCACCACCCCACTCTTCCCCTACCAGCCCCTCCACCACCCCCCTCTTCCCCTACCAGCCCATCACCACCCCCCTCTTCCCCTACCAGCCCCTCCACCACCCCCCTCTTCCCCTACCAGCCCCTCCACCACCACCTATCTTCGCCTACCAGCCCCTCTACCACCACCTCTCTTCCTCTACCAGCCCCTCCACCACCCCCCTCTTCCCCTACCAGCCCCTCCACCACCCCCCTCTTCCCCTACCAGCCCCTCCACCACCCCCCTCTTCCCCTACCAGCCCATCCACCACCCCCCTCTTCCTCTACCAGCCCGTCTCCCCCACCATCACCCCCCCACACACACCATCTCCCCCCCAACCACCCTCTCTTCCCCCACCAGCCCCATTCCCAGCACCCCAGCCCTGAGGAGTGGAGCATAGCAAGGAAAGAGTGGGGGTCCGGGGCCATGTGATACGGCTTCACCCCCAGGCAGAGCGAGCAGGGGCCTGCTATGTCTCTCTTGCATGATTAATCTGTCTGAGGGGCAGGAGGACTGCCACAGCCCTGCCTGACTGGTTAACTCCCTGCTAACCATGTCTTCACACTCACTCACACTAGCACACAGCACACACTGGCACAGACGCGGAGATGTGCACCTAAACAATCACAGGATCTCACACCTCGGAGTATAGTTGGAGACTACTGTAGGTGGATTCACCTGTATAGAGTCTCACATTCAGCAACTCTGATGTCCTACTGTACTGTAGCTTTTCTTAAGCCAGCCTAAAGGCACAAGTCCTCCAAAGTCATTCACGGCGTAACACACAGTATATCCAATGACACTGGTACTGTTGTTTCTACCTACAGAATAGGCTCCCACGCATGGCCTTAGACATGCCTGGGAGAATAAAGAATAGAATTAAGAATAGAATAAAGAAGCTAATGAAAGTCTATCTATGGGCTGGATAGGACTATATACTGATACTATGACGTGGATAGGAACCTCAGAGGGACCATGTGATTGGCCTCCAGCTCTGTGACCATCATCTCCTCGTGAGGGTGTTTTTCTGTCTAATTCACCTGAGGCAGACAGAGAGATGTGTCATACTGCTCCTTATCTCTCAGACAGGGGGCTCCAGTTATGTCATGGTCAAATCCCAATGACAGAAACCCAGCACCGAGGCAACATAATGTTGTCCTAAAAAGTGACTCAGATATTCACCAACTTGACATGACACATACACACGATACAAACACAATACGCATACAATACAAATAATCACATTCTTACATACAGTGTCCTATATTTGGCCACTGGTTCATTATGGTGATGTCCAGCCCTGGTGTTAAGGTGTCTTCAGGTTGGTTGAGGTGCTTAGCACAGCACGAGGCCAGTGACCAGGCAGCCAGCCAGCCAGGCAGGGAGGCAGGCAGGGAGGCAGGCAGGGATAGGGTTAACATCCTGCAGTCCGCTCCGCATTAACTGGAAAGGAATGAAGTGTCAAGCGTGTTCTCACCGCAGTGAGACGGTCTAAACCCCGCCTCCTCCCAGCCGTCCCTCCACCAACCTCACCCCCCCACCCTGCCCGTCTGCCCCCAGCAACCTCCCACAGCCGTGACCAAATTATTTTCTAGCCTCCCGAGATTCGCCTCGCCAGACAAAAATCTTCAGCACAGTCCTGATTCAGTGCACAAGCACGCAGCCTCCCTCTTCTGTCAACGCCTCTCTGCCGCCACTTTAAAGAAAATAGGCGTCCTTTTTTTATTTATTTTTATAAAGGGCCTCCACACAAAACAACTCCCCTCTCACAAGGTCCATACTCTCTCTCCCCTCTCACTTTTTCTCTCACTCTCTCACACCGTGTTTTAGGTTACCATGATTTTTAGAATGTTGTGTCAAAAAGTTGGTAGTGTCACGGTTAGTGTCTCGGTCTAAAAAGTGTAAGAGGAGAGTCAAGTGCAGAAGGGAGAATAAGGGAAACTGATGGACACCTCATGATCAAGAGGAGAGAAGGGGGGAGAGAGTAGACAGAGAGAGGTGTAGAGGGAGGGAGAGAGTAGGCAGAGAGAGGTGGAGAAGGGGGGAGAGAGTAGACAGAGAGAGGTGGAGAGGGAGGGAGAGAGTAGACAGAGAGAGGTGGAGAAGGGGGGAGAGAGTAGACAGAGAGAGGTGGAGAGGGAGGGAGAGAGAAAATAAGCCCCACCAGCGAGCAGGCCGTACAGCCCTGCCAAACTGCTAGAGGAAAAAAATTGGTTTTATTTATAGTGCGCTGTATCCATGGCAACCGGAGAGGTCAGGCAAGCTGGGCCTGCGCTTCACCCCGCTCTGGGGATTAGGATTTCACAGAGGTTCTCAGATGTGCGGAAGGTGGGCTTGAGCGGCTCGCCAACGCAGGCAGCCCTTCTGCCTAGTGGGAAAGCTGGGCCCTCCGAGGGAAGAGGGGGGGAGCAGCCAAGAGTCCAGGGAATTCTCTGGGAATAGCGATTTGGTGGTGGGGGGGGGGGGGGGGGGGTAGACTCACACGCATGGAGAGAGGTGTGGAGACAGCTTTAATGAGCTAGCCCCTGTTCCATGGGGGGCTCGCTGGAGTTTATCTGTTTGGCTTTGTTTTTCACTCTCCTTTTCACCCAAATATAAGAACAACAAAGGGTCAGGCAGGGTCAGGGAACACATTTTCTCTTTTTACATTATCAAACCCTCAAAATCACCTTATAAATAATGAACACAGACCTTAATGTACCCCTGGAAGGATACCAATCCTGGCACTCTGTACAAAGCATGGGTACAAAACACAGCAGAAATGAAAAGGAAGACAAAACAGTCCTGAATCGGGGTGAAATAATATTCTTCCTCAGTGTGATCTAATATAGGATTGAAAATTGGAAGACTAAACTGATATTGTGATTCTCAGCATCATCTGGGAGGGTCATCTGGGAGGGTCATTATCCAGTGATCCTGAGAGACCAACTGTGTTGGAGAGACGGTGCATCATCATTACTGCATGTCCAACCAGAAGAAGGCTCTGTGAGGCTCTGTGAGGCCCTCTGAGGCTCTGTGAGGCTCTGTGAGGCAGGGAGGGACATTGTTTTGGCCTTGTTATTTTCATGCAGAGGACTGTGTGAGAGAGTCCTTCCAAATCCTGGCGTGGGAGCCAGTTGGAGTAGACCAGCGTGAGGGAGAGGGGGAGAGAAAGTAGCAGAGAGAAAGAGTCACGGAGAGAGGGGGGGTGAGAGAAGGGGAGGGGGGATGTGGGTGACAGGGGGTGAGGGTTTGACTTGCCCTCCAAGAACTGCACCATGTGAGCGGTAGTATACAGACCACCAGATTCCTCCTGGGGCAGGGGACGCAGCCAGGGGACGCGATCATCGTTGCTAGGAGACAGGCATTGGGGCTAGTGTTGCCATGCTGAGGGTCTAATGTGGAACAGGGATGGGACTCTACTACACACTGTCTAGGAGCCCATGTGACAGGAAAACAAGCAGCTCAAGATATATGGGTGGTTTCCCAGACAGTGTTGGAGGGTGTAGTGTCTCTAGGGGGCACCATCAGCACCAGCAACACCTGCGGCTGCGTCAATTGGCTGGCTCAGCCAACATGGCCTCTGTGAGCTGTGACCACTCCAATCATTGTGGTTGCCAGGATACCGTAGATGTTGCAAGCACATGATGGCTGTTATTGCCTGTGGGGTGGTCGGTATGGCGTTCTGGGATGGTCACAGTTACAGGGGGGAGGGGGAAGAGTTGGAGTAAGAGAGAGTGTCCATGTTGCTAGGAGGTGAGCTCTGCCAGTGATGGCTGCGTGTTAGGTTGTTAGAGTGAGTGAGAGCGAGTGTAGATTGCCAATCAAGTTCATTAGGCATGTCAGTCCAGAGCATGGCGCTCAGGTCAGGGTTGTGCTGATTTCAGTCCTCACCAACGCTGGCTCAGGTTACAGTGAGATTGACTGACAGGGAACAGTGAAATATGTGAGGAACTCAGAGGGTTTGTGTAACTGTGGCCCATCCCCAGGCGACAGAGAGAGAGCCCGGCCACGCCAGTGCAGACCATTCTATCCTCTTTATGGAAGAGGACACAGCAGGAAGACATTTATCTGTATCCTGGGAACAAAGACCACACACAACCAGATCACACATGCACACATATGTACAGTACACACACATATACACACACATGTACACATACAGTGGGGCAAAAAAGTATTTAGTCAGCCACCAATTGTGCAAGTTCTCCCACTTAAAAAGATGAGAGAGGCCTGTCATTTTCATCATAGGTACACTTCAACTATGACAGACAAAATTAGAAAAAAAATCCAGAAAATCACATTGTAGGATTTTTAATGAATTTATTTGCAAATTATGGTGGAAAATAAGTATTTGGTCAATAACAAAAGTTTCTCTCAATACTTTGTTATATACCCTTTGTTGGCAATGACAGAGGTCAAACGTTTTCTGTAAGTCTTCACAAGGTTTTCACACACTGTTGCTGGTATTTTAGCCCATTCCTCCATGCAGATCTCCTCTAGAGCTGTACATGCTCCTCCCACCTTCCTCTTCTGACACACACGCCTACACACAGAGTCCATTAGCCATTCAGACTACACTGAGCACACAATGATACATACTGTACAAACACGCATGCACAATACACACACACACAGATTCTCCAAGATGTGTCTTTCAGTTTAGACATACGATAATGAAGTCATTTTCAAATGTGACCCGATTCAGGAAACTAGGCGTATATCGCAAGTCACGACTTCACAGGAGAGCTGTTTGAACGGGAAAATAAAAAGGTGTATTTTGGCAGAAATGCCTTCACAAACATATGTCATGTGCCTTATTAATATCAAACTTGTATGCAAATTACAGTAAACCAGTTTAAAATCGGAATGTTGTAATAATTACAGATTCCTTAGTTTGACCAAAGATGATCCATTATTTTGACAAGATAGCCGAGTGACCGCTCTAACAATGGACATACATGTCCTCAATGATTGAAGGCATGCGAGATCAGGTGGGACCATTCTAGACAATGAGAGGGCAGATAAACTTGTGAACAACAGGCACAACTAAGTATTTCTTCTCAAAGTTGCCGGAATGCCACGTGCATCCACTTATATCAGTACATTTGTAACAGCCTAAACATTGCAAAACTTCTATTCGATCAAATAAACCTGACGTATTTCGACACTCTCTCATAGTGTCCCATACAAAAAAGGGCTTATCTCACGTGGACAGATTTTGGGCAGTGGAGATCCTCTTGTTTTGCCTTTAATTTGACAAAGTGCTTTCAATTGTAATACTATTTCCTGGTTCCGGTCATCTGCTCTCTGCCAGTAGCTGGAGGGTATAAATGCTTAGGAATTTAGGTTTATGGTAGGTTGAAATTTAAAATGACCGCCTGTCCCTTCAAGGGTTGATTACATTTGTTGTGAGTCCTAGGGGCTAGTCAGGCTGATCTTCAGTCTTAATATTAATTTGAATAGTTTTTAACAGTTCAATAATTTACCTTGAGCCTTGTCCAGTATCTTGTTGGATTATTTGTATATTTTGTAAATACTAGCACTTGTTTCGAGAGACATGAAGTAAAAACCATGCACTGGATATTCTGCTTCCTGCCTCTCCTTGCCTATTCTTGCTCACCAACACCAGCCAGACAGCTCCAACCATCCAGGGCAACTAAGGGACATACCAACCATCTGTCTGGTCGTGTTGGGGTGTCTGTCTGATAGTGTTGGGGTGTCTGTCTGGTAGTGCTGGGGTACCTGTCTGGTAGTGATGGGAAGGTAATCAGGGAGTGACACATATAGGGAAGGTGATCAGGGAGTGACACATATAGGGAAGGTAATCAGGGAGTGACTGACACATATAGGGAAGGTGATCAGGGAGTGACACATATAGGGAAGGTAATCAGGGAGTGACACATATAGGGAAGATAATCAGGGAGTGACACATATAGGGAAGGTAATCAGGGAGTGACAGATATAGGGAAGATAATCAGGGAGTGACACATATAGGGAAGGTAATCAGGGAGTGACACATATAGGGAAGGTAATCAGGGAGTGACACATATAGGGAAGGTAATCAGGGAAGTAATGGAGTCCAGGTGAGTCTGACAACACGCAGGTGCACGTAACAATGGTGACAGGTGTGAGCAGCCTGGTGACCTAGAGGCCGGAGAGGGAGCACACGTGACACATTCACCCAGTTCAATGTGACATTTAGGCTACTATATGATACTCTAATTTTCCGTGTACCCATCATGAGGTTGTTACAACCTAGCCTATGAATGAAAGTTGACAACATGGGTGCACAGATCGAGAGAAAAATTTGGTAATCAAGGTGACAGACAGTGAACCATTCAGTACCGCTTTGCAGACTCTCGACTGCATCTAGCTGATCTAGGGTGTAATCATTAGTCCAACAGTTACAAACAAGAGTTTCTATTGGACAAATACAGCTATGTTCATCCCCATTTTGTTCCAGTTGCTTCCGTTTAAGAAACGTTATTCAACAGAATCGGCAGAATGAATACACCCCTGATCACAAGCAAACACAGTTGCCACATACAAATAGCATGATCATTTTGCTCGCAGTAGAATTCCTTCTTCCATCTACGCTCTCTACTCCTCTCACCTTTTCCCTTTGCTTCTGGACTTTAGTGCACAACACATCAGCTGTCTGTGACCAGGCAAAGAAAACGTTCTACATAGTTGTCACCATATTAGCTAATGTCATAGTCCACATAATTACTAGAACTAACGCATTAGTAAACCCACTACAATCATGCAGTACAGTGTACAATCAGCAAGCTGTTTAGCAGTTACACCAACAGGCCCCGGTTGCAATAAATTAATAAAACCAAAAGCTTACCTTGACTTGGAAGAGGTCCAGTGTTCGATAGTCATAGCCAGCTAGTTAACATAACATGCCTCAATCTGTTTGAGCTGGGTGTTTGAGTAGGCTAAACTATCTAGCTGCATTCGCTAGCTAAGTGAAAGTGAGAAAAAATGTAGCAAAATATAGCTAGCTCTCTCTCGCGCGTCTTCTTCATTTTTAAAGAAATTAATTTGTTCAAAACGTTTGAACCGTTGTCTTTCTCTCTCTTTGAGTTAACTACTCACCACATTTTATGCACTGCAGCGCTAGCTAGCTGTAGCTTATGCTTTCAGTACTAGATTTGTTCTCTGATCCTTTGATTGCAGTTCATGCTGCAAGAGCTCTGATAGGTTGGAGGACCTCATAATTACTGTGCAAGTCTATGGAAGAGTGTGAGAACCATGAGCCTCAAGTTCTGTATTGAAAGCAATGTATGCAGAGAAAGACAGAAACTAGCTCTCCTCCGGATACACCATGGTGCTACCCTAGCTGTTGAGGCTACTGTAGACCTACATTGCAAAACAATGTGTTTTAATAAATTATTTGGTGATATGAATATATTTAGTTCAGTTATCTAAAACTGGACGGGAGATTCCGGCAGCGCCGGAGTGACGGGCGATTCCGGCAGCTCCGGAGTGAAGTGCGATTCCGGCAGCATCGGAGTAACGGACTTCTCTGGCAGCTCCTGACTGCCCGGCAGCTCTGGCAGACGGGTGACTCTGGCAGCTCAGGACAGACGGGCGACTCTGGCAGCTCAGGACAGATGGGCGACTCTGGCAGCTCAGGACAGACGGGAGACTCTGACAGCTCAGGACAGACGGGCGACTCTGGCAGCTCAGGACAGACGGGCGACTCTGGCAGCTCAGGACAGACGGGAGACTCTGGCAGCTCAGGACAGACGGGCGACTCTGGCAGCTCAAGACAGACGGGCGACTCTGGCAGCTCTGGACAGGCGGGAGCACCTGGAGGAAGGAGACGGAGAGACAGCCTGGTGCGTGGGGCTGCCACCAGAGGCCTGGTGTGTGGAGGAGGCACCGGATAGACTGGACCGTGGAGACGCACTGGAGGTCTCGAGCACCGAGCCTGCACAACCCTACCTGCCTGGATACTCCCCGTAGCCAGGCCAGTGCGGCGAGGTGGAACAGACCGCACTGGGTTGTGCTGGTGAACCGGGGCCACCGTGCGTAGGGCTGGTGAGCTCTCCAGAGGGTGGTGAGGTCTGCACAACGCATCACCGGGGGCAAACTACCTGCCCTCCAGGACACCTACACCACCCGATGTCACAGGAAGGCCATAAAGATCATCAAGGACATCAACCACCCGAGCCACTGCCTGTTCACCCCGCTATCATCCAGAAGGCGAGGTCAGTACAGGTGCATCAAAGCTGGGACCGAGAGACTGAAAAACAGCTTCTATCTCAAGGCCATCAGACTGTTAAACAGCCACCACTAACATTGAGTGGCTGCTGCCAACACACTGACACTGACTCAACTCCAGCCACTTTAATAATGGGAATTGATGGGAAATGATGTAAATATATCACTAGCCACTTTAAACAATGCTACCTTATATAATGTTACTTACCCTACATTATTCATCTCATATGCATACGTATATACTGTACTCTATATCATCGACTGTATCCTTATGTAATACATGTATCACTAGCCACTTTAAACTATGCCACTTTGTTTACATACTCATCTCATTTGTACATACTGTACTCGATACCATCTACTGTATCTTGCCTATGCTGCTCTGTACCATCACTCATTCATATATCCTTATGTACATATTCTTTATCCCCTTACACTGTGTACAAGACAGTAGTTTTGGAATTGTTAGTTAGATTACTTGTTGGTTATTACTGCATTGTCGGAACTAGAAGCACAAGCATTTCGCTACACTCGCATTAACATCTGCTAACCATGTGTATGTGACAAATAAAATTTGATTTGATTTGATTTGATTTGGTGCCATGTACCCCGGCCCGAGGAGACGCACTGGAGACCAGATGTGCAGAGCCGGCTTCATGGCACCTGGCTCGATGCCCACTCTAGCCCGGCCGATACGAGGCGCTGCGATGTAACTCACCAGGCTATGCCTGCGCACCGGGGACACTGTACACCTCACGGCATAACACGGTGCCTGCCCGGTCCACCTCTCTCCACGGTAAGCACGGGGAGTTGGCTCAGGTCTCCTACCTGACTTAGCCACACTCCCGGTGTGCCAGCCCCCAATACATTTTTGGGGCTGCCTCTCGTTCCAGCCGCGCTGCCGTGCTGCCTCCTCATACCACCGCCGCTTAGCTTTCGCTGCCTCCAGCTCTGCCTTGTGGCAGCGATATTCCCCAGCCAATGCCCAGGGTCCTTCTCCGTCCAGAATCTCCTCCCATGTCCATGAGTCCAGAGATTTCTGTTGCTGCCCGATACCACGCTGCTTGGTCCTTTTTTGGTGGGTGATTCTGTCACGTTCGTTATAGCGATGAGACCAAGGCGCAGCGTGATGTGAATACATCTTCTATTTTAAAGAAACGAAGAACACTTCAACAAACTTACAAACTTAGAACAAAACGAACGTGAAGCTATGTAGAATAAGTGCAGTCCAAGGCAACTAATACATAGACAATCACCCACCCCATCTCACGCCCTGACCATACTAAAACAAAGACAAAACAAAGGAACTAAGGTCAGAACGTGACAAAAACGTAAAACTTTTTTAATGTTTCACTATTTTTATTTGTATGAAATTCATTGAGGAGGATGGTCATCCACTTCCTCCTCCGAGGAGCCTCCACTCATTGTGGTACATGTTGGGGTTGGGGTATCTACTTGGTGTTGATGGGGTGTGGTAGTGTTGTTGTGTGTCTAGTGGAGTTGAGCTGTGCGTCTGCTATAGTGTTTAGCATCTTAGAGGCTGCTGTCCTACATACTGTACGTAGACTTGAAATCACTGGGCACTAATGGAACACTGGTCACTTTAATAATGTTTACATATTTTGCATTACTCATCTCATACTGTATAGATTGTATTCTATTCTATTCTACTGTATTTTAGTTTATGCCACTCCGACATTGTTGGCCAAATATTTATATATTCTTAATTCCATTCCTTTAGTGTAGATGTATGTGTATTGTGTGTCTTATTGTGAAATTGTTGGATATTCCTAGTTAGATATTACTGCACTGTTGGAGCTAGAAACACAAGCATTTCGCTACACTCGCAATAACATCTGCTTAACATGTGTATGTGACCAATACAATTTGATTTGATATAGCTGTGTGTCTAGTGGAGTTGACCTGTGTGTCTAGTGGAGTTGAGCTGTGTGTCTAGTGGAGTTGAGCTGTGTGTCTAGTGGAGTTGAGCTGTGCGTCTAGTGGAGTTGAGCTGTGTGTCTAGTGGAGTTGAGCTGTGTGTCTAGTGGAGTTTAGCTGTGTTTTCTAGTGGAGTTGAGCTTTGTGTCTAGTGGAGTTGAGCTGTGAGTCTAGTGGAGTTGAGCTGGGCGTCTAGTGGAGTTGAGCTGTGCGTCTAGTGGAGTTGAGCTGTGTGTCTAGTGGAGTTGAGCTGTGAGTCTAGTAGAGCTGAACTGTGCGTCTAGTGGAGTTGAGCTGTGTGTCTAGTGGAGTTGAGGTGTGTGTCTAGTGGAGTTGAGCTGTGAGTCTAGTGGAGTTGAGCTGTGTGTCTAGTGGAGTTGAGCTGTGTGTCTAGTGGAGTTGAGCTGTGAGTCTAGTGGAGTTGAGCTGTGGGTCTAGTGAGTTATGTGTCTAGTCTTAAGAAGCCAGAGCAGATAGGCGGCTTGGGGCTCTGGTTATCAGGAGGTACAGACACAAAGGCCTGTGTGTTCCTCAGTAATTGGATCTGCTCCACCCTGGTGCCCCCAAGACCCTAACCCACCCCTCTTCCTCCTCCTCCTCCTCCTCCTCCTCATCTGTTTCCTCCTCCTCCCCTTCCTCCTCCTCGCCTCCCTCCTCCTCCTCTTCCTCTGTTTCCTCCTCCTCTGTTTCCTCCTCCTCCTCCCCCTCCCCTCCATCCTCCTCCTCCTCTGTTCCCTCCTCCTCCTATTCCTCCTCCTTCCCTTCCTCCTCCCATTCCTCCTCCTCCCTACACACAACCCCTTCATACGCAACACCACACCAATTACATGACACACACAATAGATCTGAGGGGTTGTGCATCATGAGTTCAGTATTAACACCCTCTAACTAATTTTGTGCATCAGTGTTTTCCTTATTTGTTTTGATCCGCATCATCATTGGAAATGTGTTTGTGTCATGCTTATTCCTGGCTTTAGGGGTACTTTATTAGGTTTAACTTAAAACTTAACCGGAGACTCTTTAGTTGAAAAAGAATTTGAGAAATACAATTTATAGTTATATAGTTATATTTATATATTTGTTTTACCTTTATTGAAGGCAGGGAGTCATACTGAGATCACGGTCTCTTCTGCAAATGAGCCTTGCATGAACACATCAATAAACAACAATTATACAATATATATCTATATATACATCAAATACACTATACATATCTATATATACATCAAATACACAATACATATCTATTTATACATTAAATGCACAATACATATCTATATATACATCAAATACACAATACACATCTATATATACATCAAATACAGAATAGATGAAAAGCAAAACACAATCATATGAAGAAAACACATTTTTCAGTCAAAAGGCCCTCTTGAATGGCCTAGAGGCACCAACTCCACCAACTTTAAAGAATTTTGGAGATCATTCCACATGAGAGGCGCAAAAAAAACTAAAAACAGATTTACACAACACGGTGGCGCTTGAAGAGACTCCCAGGGTTAGTCATCCCTGAGTCCGGGTATGGTAATTTATACGTCTGAAGGTTAACAATGAGGTAAAGTATGGCAGTAGTTTATGCAAGAGGGCTTTATAGACAGAAACATTGAAACACATCAAACTACGAGACTTCAAGAAAGGCCAACCTACTTTCTGATACAAAATGCAAAGATGTGTACTGAACCTATCGCCGTAATAAAGTGCAATGTGCTATGATGATAACCTGCTTCCAATGGCTTCAATAGAGTGGCAACTGCATAGAGGATATCGCCATAGTCAATAACTGAATGTTGACAATGATTTGCTATTTAACGAAAGACCGGACCTGTTCCTATTCCAGAAGTTTACATACACCAAATTGACTGTGTATGAGCTTGAAAAAAATCCAGAAATAATGTCATGGCTTTAGAAGCTTCTGATAGGCTAATTGACATCATTTGAGTCAATTGGAGGTGTACCTGTGGATGTATTTCAAGGCCTACCTTCAAACTCAGTGCCTCTTTGCTTGACATCATGGGAAAATCAAAAGAAATCAGCCAAGACCTCAAAAAAAATATAGACATCCACAAGTCTGGTTCATCCTTGGGAACAATTTCCCAACACCTGAATGTACCACGTTCATCTGTATAAACAATAATAACAAAAATAGCGTGGGAAAACGCAGCTGCCATACCACTCAGGAAGGAGACGCGTTCTGTCTCCTAGAGATGAACATACTTTGGTGCGAAAAGTGCAAATCAATCCCAGAACAACAGCAAAGGACCTTGCAAAGGACCCAGCAAACGACCCTGCTGGAGGAAACAGGTACAAAGTTTCCTGAAAGGTTGCTCAGCAAGGAAGAAGCCACTGCTCCAAAACCACCATAAAAAAGCCAGACTACGGTTTGTAACTGCACATGGGGACAAAGATTATACTTTTTGGAGAAATGTCCTCTGGTCTGATGAAACAAAAATAGAACTGTTTGGCCATAATGACCATCGTTATGTTTGGAGGAAAAGGGGGAGGCTTGCAAGCCGAAGAACACCATCCTAACCGTGAAGCACGGGGGTGGCAGCATCATGTTGTGGGGTTGCTTTGCTGCAGGAGAGGCTGGTGCACTTCAGAAAATAGATGGCATCATGAGGCAGAAAAATTATGTGGAAATATTGATGCAACATCTCAAGACATCAGTCACAAAGTTAAAGCTTGGTCGCAAATGGGTCGTTCAAATGGACAATGACCCCAAGCATACTTCCAAAGTTGTGGCAAAATGGCTTAAGGACAACAGAGTCAAGGTATTGGAGAGGCCATCACAAAGCCCTGACCTCAATCCTATAGAAAATGTGTGGGCAGAACTGAAGAAGCGTGTGCGAGCAAGGAGGCCTACAAACCTGACTCAGTTACACCAGCTCTGTCAGGGGGAATGGGCCAAAATTCACCCAACTTATTGTGGGAAGCTTGTGGAAGGCTACCCAAAAAGTTTGACCCAAGATAAACAATTTAAAGGCAATGCTACCAAATACAAATTGAGTGTATGTAAACCTCTGACCTACTGGGAATGTGAAAGAAATAAAAGCTGAAATAAATAATTATCTCTACTATTATTCTGACATTTCACATTCTTAAAATTAAGTGGTGGGAATTTTTACTAGGATTGAATGTCAGGAGTTTTGAAAAACTGAGTTAAAATGTATTTGGCTAAGGTGTATGTAAACTCCGACTTCAACTGTAAGTATTCAGACCATTTACACAGTACGTTGTTGTAGCACCTTTGGCAGCGATAACAGCATTGAGTCATCTTGGGTATGACTCTACATCCTTGGCACAGCTGTATTTGGGGAGTTTCTCCCATTCTTCTCTGCAGATCCTCTCAAGCGCTGTGCAGCAATACTCCCCATCCAACCTGACGTTGGATGGGGAGTATTGCTGCACAGCTATTTTCAGGTCTCTCCAGAGATATTCGATCAGGTTCAAGTCCGGGCTCTGGCTGGTCCACTCAAGGACATTCGGAGACTTCTCCTGAAGCCACTCCTACATTGTTTTGACTGTCCTGTTCGAAGGTGAACCTTCGCCCCAGTTTGAGGTCCTGAGCCCTCTGGAACAGGTTTTCATCCAGGATCTCTCTGTACTTTGCTCCGTTCATCTCAATCCTGACTAGACTCCCAGTCCCTGCTTCTGAATAATATCCCCACAGCATGATGCTGCCACTACCATGCTTCACCGTAAGGATGGTGCCAGGTTTACTCCAAACAAGACGCTTGGTATTCAGGCCAAAGAGTTCAATCTTGGTTTCATCAAACCTGAGAATCTTGTTTCTCATGGTCTGAGTCTTTAGGTGCCTTTTGGCAAACTCCAAGCAGGCTGTCATGTGCCTTTAAATGAGGAATGGCTCCGTCTGGCCATTCTATCATAAAGGCCTGATTGGTGGAGTGCTGCAGGCATGGTTGTCCTTCTGGAACCCTTCCCCAGATCTGTGCCTCGACACAATCCTGTCTCTGAGCTCTAGGGACAATTCCTTCGACCTCATGGCTTGGTTTTTGCTCTGACCTCCACTGTCAACTGTGACACCTTATATAGCCAGTAGTGTGCCTTTCCAAATCATGTCCAGTCAATAGAATTGACCACAGGTGGGCTCCAATCAAGTTGTAGAAACAGCTCAAGGATGATCAATGGAAACAGGATGCACCTGAGCTCAATTTCGAGTCTCATTGTAAAGGGTCTGCTTACTTATGTAAATAAGGTATTTCAGGTTTGAATTTTTTATAACTGAGCAAAAATTTCAAAAAAACTGTTTTCACTTTGGCACTATTGGGTATTGTGTGTAGATTGCTGAGAAAAAAAATATATTTAATACATTTTAAAATAAGACTATAACGTAACAAAAACTATTAAAGGGGTCTGAATACTTTCCAATGTCACTGTACATCACAGAAGACATAAAACATTGGATTTTCAGATGGTTTTTGAAATAATCTTTTAATTATGAAATTAACAAAAATAGCAATAACTTTCCAACCATGAGGCCACTACTTCATTGGACTGCAGGAAAGGACCTTGTACCAATTTCAGTTCAACAAATGCTTTCTACAGGGCAAAAAATACAAATTGAAGCTCTGACAGAGCCTGGTCAGCTGTCTGGGCAAAAGCATACGCCACAATGTCATCTGCATACAGGTTAATTTAAATAAAAAAATTACAGATAAACTAATATTGTTCATGTAAATTGTTAAAATAACCTGACCAAGAACCCATCCCTGTGGGACACCCATGCTTGGGAATACTTGGGAACAGATTTCCTAAATTAAAATCACCTGAAGCTGATTTCCTGGTGTTTCTAGATCATTTTATGTCCAACAATGAAAATCCTAAGTAATAATAATAATAATATACAGTGCCTTGCGAAAGTATTCGGCCCCCTTGAACTTTGCGACCTTTTGCCACATTTCAGGCTTCAAACATAAAGATATAAAACTGTATTTTTTTGTGAAGAATAAACAACAAGTGGGACACAATCATGAAGTGGAACGACATTTATTGGATATTTCAAACTTTTTTAACAAATCAAAAACTGAAAAATTGGGCGTGCAAAATTATTCAGGCCCTTTACTTTCAGTGCAGCAAACTCTCTCCAGAAGTTCGGTGAGGATCTCTGAATGATCCAATGTTTACCTAAATGACTAATGATGATAAATACAATCCACCTGTGTGTAATCAAGTCTCCGTATAAATGCACCTGCACTGTGATAGTCTCAGAGGTCCGTCAAAAGCGCAGAGAGCATCATGAAGAACAAGGAACACACCTGGCAGGTCCGAGATACTGTTGTGAAGAAGTTTAAAGCCGGATTTGGATACAAAAATATTTCCCAAGCTTTAAACATCTCAAGGAGCACTGTGCAAGCGATAATATTGAAATGGAAGGAGTATCAGACCACTGCAAATCTACCAAGACCTGGCCGTCCCTCTAAACTTTCAGCTCCTACAAGGAGAAGACTGATCAGAGATGCAGCCAAGAGGCCCATGATCACTCTGGATGAACTGCAGAGATCTACAGCTGAGGTGGGAGACTCTGTCCATAGGACAACAATCAGTCGTATATTGCACAAATCTGGCCTTTATGGAAGAGTGGCAAGAAGAAAGCCATTTCTTAAAGATATCCATGAAAAGTGTTGTTTAAAGTTTGCCACAAGCCACCTGGGAGACACACCAAACATGTGGAAGAAGGTGCTCTGGTCAGATGAAACCCAAATTGAACTTTTTGGCAACAATGCAAAACGTTATGTTTGGCGTAAAAGCAACACAGCTGAACACACCATCCACACTGTCAAACATGGTGGTGGCAGCATCATGGTTTGGGCCTGCTTTTCTTCAGCAGGGACAGGGAAGATGGTTAAAATTGATGGGAAGATTGATGGAGCCAAATACAGGACCATTCTGGAAGAAAACCTGATGGAGTCTGCAAAAGACCTGAGACTGGGACAGAGATTTGTCTTCCAACAAGACAATGATCCAAAACATAAAGCAAAATCTACAATGGAATGGTTCAAAAATAAACATATCCAGGTGTTAGAATGGCCAAGTCAAAGTCCAGACCTGAATCCAATCGATAATCTGTGGAAAGAACTGAAAACTGCTGTTCACAAATGCTCTCCATCCAACCTCACTGAGCTCGAGCTGTTTTGCAAGGAGGAATGGGAAAACATTTCAGTCTCTCGATGTGCAAAACTGATAGAGACATACCCCAAGTGACTTACAGCTGTAATCGCAGCAAAAGGTGGCGCTACAAAGTATTAACTTAAGGGGGCTGAATAATTTTGCACGCCCAATTTTTCAGTTTTTGATTTGTTAAAAAAGTTTGAAATATCCAATAAATGTCGTTCCATTTCATGATTGTGTCCCACTTGTTGTTGATTCTTCACAAAAAAATACAGTTTTATATCTTTATGTTTGAAGCCTGAAATGTGGCAAAAGGTCGCAAAGTTCAAGGGGGCCGAATACTTTCGCAAGGCACTGTATATTTCTCAGTAATGATGCCAGTCTGACACAACTTGCTTAGGCAGGGAATGAGAGGAATGTCCACGCTTCAGTGCATTCATTGTTTCTCCAAAATGTAGACGTATCACCAACAGTCTGAGATAGATCTTGGTTGGTTGAGCTTTGTTGAGGATGTGCATCTATTACTCAATTGCCTGAAATTATGCCAGTCAGTTTTTCTAGTCTTGGCCCAGGCCTGATTTCTCATCATAAGATCTGAGAGTTCTTTTTAGAATCAAGGATTTGATTTGTTCCATTTTTAATCTAAGGCAGGTATTCCCAAACTGGGGTACGCAATGTCGTCGGGGGTACGCCAAATAAAAATGTGATTCGCATTTAAAAAAAACATCTCTTCACATTTTCAAACAATCCATTTATATTTTCCAACGGGGCTATACATTTGGGTGAGTTTTTTTTTCTCGCTTGAGTAGCCTCGTTTCACTGCCAAAAATAAAAATAAACCATTTAGTGTTCCGCAAAATAACAACACAATGTCAAATAGAGGTTTCCCAGTCAAATAATTAACATCCAATCACATTAACCGTTACTCTTGTTGGTATCTGAGTTGGTATCTGTATGGAGCCAAACGTAGCTGCTGCTCATGTTGGTATCTGTACTGATGGCGCAAAAGCCATGACAGGGAGACATAGTGGAGTGGTAACGAGTGTGTAAGCAGTTGCTCCCAACGCCACTTGGGTACACTGCAGCATCCACCGAGAGGCTCTTGCTGCCAAGGAGGAAATGCCTGACATCTTGAAAGACGTTTTGGACACTACAATGAAAATGGTTAACTTTGTTAAAGCAAGGCCCCTGAACTCTCGTGTATTTTCTGCACTATGCAATGATATGGGCAGCGATCATGTAACGCGTTTACAACATACAGAAGTGGGCTGGTTATCAAGGGGCAAAGTATTGACATGGTTTTTTGAATTGAGAGACAAGCTTAAAGTTTTCTTTACTGACCATAATTTTCACTTGTCTGACCGCTTGCATGATGACGAGTTTCTCACACGACTGGTCTATCTGTGTGATGTTTTTTCTCGCCTGAATGATCTGAATCTAGGATTACAGGGACTCTCCGCAACTATATTCAATGTGCGGGACAAAATTGAGGCTATGATTAAGAAGTTGTAGCTCTTCTCTGTCTGCATTATCAAGGACATCACACAGGTACAGTATTTCCATCATTGTATGATTTTTTGTGTGCAAATGAACTCAAACTTACGGACAATGTCAAATGTGATATAGTGAAGCACCTGAGTGAGTTGGGTGTGCAATTCCGCAGGTACTTTCCTGAAACGGATGATACTAACAACTGGATTGGTTATCCCTTTCATGCCCTGCCTCCAGTCCACTTAACGATATCTGAACAAGAGAGCCTCGTCGGAATTGCAACAAGCGGTTCTGTGAAAATGTAATTTAGTCAGAAGCCACTGACAGATTTCTGGATTGGGTTGCGCTCAGAGTATCCTGCCTTGGCAAATGGCGCTGTTAAGACACTGATGCCCTTTGCAACCACATACCTATGTGAGAGTGGATTGTCGGCCCTCACTAGCATGAAAACTAAATACAGGCACAGACTGTGTGTGGAAAATGATTTAAGACTGAGACTCTCTCCAATACAACCCAACACTGCAGAGTTATGTGCATCCTTTCAAGCACACCCTTCTCATTAACCTGTGGTGATAAATACGGGTTTATATGTAAGATGGTTAAATAAATAGCACAATTATTGATTATTATTATAATATTATTTGTTTCCTGGTCCTACAAGAGCTCTTTGTCACTACCCACAAGCCGGTTTGTGACAAAAACTCACATTCAATCTTATGCTTAATAAATGCATCGTATAGTGTGTGTGTGGCAGGCTTACAATGATGGCAAAAAAACATAATTTGAGAGTGCGCTGACCCTGGTGCTAGAGGGGGTACGCAGCTGGAGGTTGAATGTTTGAAGGGGTACGGGACTGTGAAAAGGCTGGGAACCACTGCATGTAGAGGTTAAAAGGCCAACATAACGCATTATTAGCCAATTCATTTCCAGCAATATTGCCCAAGTGCTAACCTCTAAACTCTGACATTTTCGACTAGCTAACTGGTTGAAAATACAAAAAAGTTGTCTATTTAAAAGCTAGGAAAAAAAATGTATGAGTAGCTTGCGACGTGCTTCATCATTTAAAAGTAGTTCTCATGCTAGAAAAGGTTGGAGACCCCTGCTCTAATACATGCAATAGAACAGTGATCACTAAGATCATCAGCAAAGATACCACTGGACTTGTGGGGGCTATTTGTTAGAATTAGGGAGGATCAGGGAGTGCTGGATTTTTTACATTAATCCGTGTGGGTTTTGCATTACTTGGGTCAGGTTAAAGTCAAGACATATTCTTAAAATGGTCTGAGGCCGGGGTAAGCCAGTTGGGGGGGAGGGGGGGAGTGATATTTAGAGAACATCATGCAACAAGAGTTGATTTCACACATATAGTCTCCCTAAAATATATATTTTTATTTCACCTTTATTTAGCCATTTAGGCCAGTTGAGAACAAGTTCTCATTTACAACTGCGACCTGGCCAAGATAAAGCAAAGCAGTGCGACACAGTCAACAACACAGAGTTACACATGGAATAAACAAACATACAGTCAATACCACAGTAGAGAAAAAAAAAGTCTATATACAGTGTGTGCAAATGAGGGGCTCGTGTCATGCACCCATATATCAAGATGGTCCATATTTGACATCAAACTTTGTTCGTTGATATGCAACAGCCCAAGCCCTCATGATTTGAAGACAGCAGGGATATCCATATTTGTGATATTTTAAATAATAGCACAGGGCGAGCTTACCACAGTGGGCTTCACTATTGGGCCAACAGTAATAGAGCTAACAGTGGAATTCAACTTTATGTCAAAAGATTATTACTGTAGCAGTACGATGATAACGCTGTGAAATAGTGGGAATAGGATGAGTTACCTGAGCACAGGTTTTTGAGTCAAGGTTTTATAAGAGCCTCTTCTATGTTGGCAGAGAGAACCCAGGTTACACAAAACTGGCTCCGTTGCCAAACCTGTGATTCCTCAACGTTTAGTTTTGTTTTGCTCAACACTTCAGGATCCAGTCTTTACCCACCACCCGGAGGTTATCGACCCAAAGATTGGGAAACAATTCTAAACACACTCTTCATATTGCTGTTCAGCATGCACTCTATGTGGATCATGTATTTGTCTTGGATGTTTCTCTGATTTGGTTTGAACGCCATAATTCAGATGTTCTAAAACATATTTTGAGGTGTGCAGCTAGAAATTATGACTTATTAAAGTCTAATTATTTTGTATTGGACTTTATTTTATATTGCGATGGTGTATGGTTACACATTGTCCTCTTAAAATGGCTGCCATTTTCTGTGAGAATGCCGTGTCCCCTTTCTCTGCCGTAGCTTTGGCCCTGTCCCTCTCTGTTTTCTCTCTCTCTCTATCTCTCTCATTCGTATTGTCCAACGATTCTGTTGACGTCTCTCTTTTATTTGTTCCTCGTTTCTCTTTTCCCCATCCAACACAATGAACAGCGCCCAACAGAAGCACAGGGTGTTTGGCGCCAGGCAGGCATCTCCGCTCCATGGCTCCAGAGAGACAGGCTCCAGCTAGCACTGTGAGAGAGGAACTTGGTTATGCTCCGGTTCTGGTGCTGACTCACCGGCAGGCCCCCGCGGCGTCGGTCCCGCTCCAGGACGGGTGGCAGCAGAGTGGACAATGGAACTCAGTCTATACAGGGGGTGTTGGGGGGGACTGGCTAGTCCAGCAAGAAGGTCTTATCCTCCCAGGGCAAATGCACACCACCAGCTGCTGGCCCCTTCCTATGCTTTCATTAAAACAGCCTCCCTCCCACTCTTCTGGGTAATCCAGCCAGTTTAAAATAAAAGCAGCCATCCCTTTCTCCCTCTATATCTGTATATCTCACTTCGTTCCCGGGTCCGTCTCTGGCCCCCTCCCTCACTTCTCTTTCCTCCTGGTCTCTCTTTCCTCCTGGTCTCTCTTTCCTCCCTCACTTCCCTCTTTCCTCCTGGTCTCTCTTTCCTCCCTCACTTCTCTCTTTCCTCCTGGTCTCTCTTTCCTCCTGGTCTCTCTTTCCTCCCTCACTTCCCTCTTTCCTCCTGGTCTCTCTTTCCTCCTGGTCTCTCTTTCCTCCCTCACTTCTCTCTTTCCTCCTGGTCTCTCTTTCCTCCTGGTCTCTCTTTCCTCCCTCACTTCTCTCTTTCCTCCTGGTCTCTCTTTCCTCCTGGTCTCTCTTTCTTCCTGGTCTCTCTTTCTGGATCTCTTCCTCCTCCACTCCTTATCTCTCTTTCTCCCTCTCACAGTGCAGGGGCCAGAGCAGTGAGAGGTGAGAGTAGCCAGCTGAACATGCTTCTTCCTCTGCATCATTACTGCACACTGAAATATCTGTGTGTGTGTGTGTGTGTGTGTGTGTGTGTGTGTGTGTGTGTGTGTGTGTGTGTGTGTGTGTGTGTGTGTGTGTGTGTGTGCGTGCGTGCGTGCGTGCGTGCGTGCGTGCGTGCGTGCGTGTGTGTGTGTTGCGGTGGTGGACAGCAGTCCGTTCCATTGTGTGTCCATGGATCCTGTCAGAGCCTCACTGTTTCCAGCGCTCAGCCCAAAGCCAAGCTGAAGCCAGGCACTGCCAGAGGGAGCAAGTGCAATGTAGGGCGCCCGGCAAGCTGGACGCAGGCAGAATATCAACGCTGCCCGCAAGCCAGCCACTCCTCCTCCCAGCAGCCCACCTGCCGACTTGCGTGCTGAAAGCGGAGGGGGTAGGATGGGGTGGGGGGACAGGCTGCAGGAAATTGCCAGGTAGTTTCCAGACCCACTTCCCCGTGTCGCGCCCAATTAATCAGAGCTGCATCCGTTCTGGATGGACCCCTACCTCCAGGACGGGGGTGGGGTGGGGGCCGGTGCTGATGTATACATGTGTGAGGGGTGTCAGAGAAGAAAGAGTGCGGAGGTGAGAGTATGTTTTGGTGTGTATGTGCATGTGTGTGTGTGGTGTGTATGTGCATGTGCATGTGTTGGTGTGTTTGTATGAGATCGAGGGAGAGAGACAGAGAGAGGGAGAGGGGAAGAGAGGATAAGAGCAAGAGAGAGGGGAAGAGAGAGTGTGAAGGGGGTGGGGGTTGTCAGTGCTGGGTTGACTCCAGACTCACAGTCAGAACTACAATCATGGGCGGCCTCTGGCCCGCTGCTCTCCTCCTCTTCCAGAGACCTCTCTATGTTCCAGGATGGATCAGCCTGCCTCTCTCGCTCCCTGCTGGGATTCTCTATCTCCCCGGGCACAGGATCAGTTTTCAGCAGCACCTGTATAGCTCAGCACCTCTATGTTTACTCCCCCGTAGCTCCTACCACACCTGGACTCAGGCTACCCCACCCCCTTTGATCTCTCCTCTCGGCTTTTCCTTCGCTTCTACTCTGTGGTCCCCTGAGTGCCTGGATGTTGGTGCTCTTATTTCACCAAGTTCTCATTCTCTATTTTCATTTTCCTGAGCAATAATGTTGTTACCTGTGAGTGAATGAGTGTTGGTGGTTGGGGCGGTGGATAATGCATTTATTTGTGTGTGTGCTTGTGTGTGTGTGTGCAGGTGGCAGGCATGTGTGTCTGTGTATGTGTGTGTGGCAGGTATGTGTGTGTGTGTGTGTGTGTGTGTGTGTGTGTGTGTGTGTGTGTGTGTGTGTGTCTGGCATGCCCGTGTGTGTTCATGCGTGTATGTATGTGCGCAATGTGTGTGAGCACGGTGCTGCGTGGAGGCACGGTGTGGTGCGGTGCAGAGCGGAGCAGGGAGACAGCTGCCCTGACAGATGCCGGGAGGCAGGACCCCACCAGGGAGCAGAGGGGGGTGGGGGGGGGGGGGGGGGGGGACTGGCACTCTCTCACCCCAACGGAAACACCACAGGCTGCAGAGGAAGTGGGCAGGGGGACAAACCAGGGGACCCAGTGTGTGTGTGTGTGTGTGTGTGTGTGTGTGTGTGTGTGTGTGTGTGTGTGTGTGTGTGTGTGTGTGTGTGTGTGTGTGTGTGTGTGTGTGTGCACATTTGTGCGTGTGTTAATTTGAAAGTAAATCTATATCGCTGGTACTGTATCTTCATTATATGCTCTGTTACGATTGGTAGGATTAATGGTGGTGCTAGTACAGTACGTCACCACATTACTAGCAGCTTTTGCAGGAGTAGAAAGTATGGTATTAGTACTACTACTACAGTATTCATAGAGACAGTGGAAGTGGTGAGGGTTTTAGAGGAATAGTCCATCCCCAAATCTAAGTTTGACAGTCGTATGCATATGCCTCAAAAGTGCCATAGTCAAGCCAAATTCCACTCCACCTGTTTATAGATCCTGTTACATGTAATAGGAGAACTCTGTAGGTTTTCATCCCAAATGACTGGGAGAGATTGGCACCTTCTAATTCCAGCCATCTACTCTACATCCATCTAAAATGTCCACATGACTGGTTCATTCTTTCATTGTCACAACTTTATCATTTCATCAAGCAAACTACTGATAAATAAAATAAAATAAAATTGTATTGGTCACATGCACATATTTAGCAGATGTTATTGCGGGTGTAGCGAAATGCTTGTGTTCCTAGCTCCAACAGTGCAGTAGTATCGAACAATACACAACAATACACACAATACACACACATTTAAAAGTAGGAGAATGGAATTAAGAAATATATAAATATTAGATTGAGCAATGTCTGAGTGGCATTGACTAAAATACAGTAGGACAGAATACATTATATACATATGAGATGAACATAGCAGTATGTAAACATTATTCATATATTACTTAACCATTAAGATAAGCTGAACAAAATAATATACAATTGTATTTGTCACATGCTTACTTACGGGCCCTTACCAACAATGCAGAGAGAAAACTAATAGTGAAATGTTTACTTATGGGCCCTTGCCAACAATGCAGAGAGAAAACTAATAGTGAAATGTTTACTTACGGGCCCTTCCCAACAATGCAGAGAGAAAAATAATAGAAAGATAACATGAGGAAAAAATACACAATGAGTAACGATAACCTGGCAATATACAGTGCATTCGGAAAGTATTCAGCCCCTTCACTTTTTCCACATTTTGTTACGTTACAGCCTTATTCTAAAATTGATTAAATTAATGTTGTCCCTCATCAATCTACACACAATACCCCATAATGACAAAGCAAAACCATTTTTTGAAATTTGTGCAAATGTATAAAAATTAGAAAACAAAAATATCACATTTACATAAGTATTCAGACCCTTTACTCAGTACTTTGTTGAAGCACCTTTGGTAGTGATTACAGCATTGACTCTTCTTGGGTATGACATTCCAAGCTTGCCACACCTGTATTTGGGGAGTTTCTCTTATTCTTCTCTGCAGATCCTCTCAAGCTCTGTCAGGTTGGATGGGGAGCGTCGCTTTCATCAAGGATCTCTCTATACTTTGCTCCGTTCATCTTTCCCTCGTTCCTGACTAGTCTCACAGTCCCTGCACCGGAAAAACATCCCCACAGCATGATGCTGCCACCACCATGCTTCACAGTAGGGATGGTGCCAGGTTTCCTCCAGACGTGATGCTTGACATTCAGGCCGAAGAGTTCAATCTTGGTTTCATCAAACCAGAGAATCTTGTTTCTCATGGTCTGACAGTCCGTTGCCTTTCGGCAAACTCCAAGCGGGCTGTCATGTGCCTTTACTGAGGAGTGGCTTCCGTCTGGCCACTTTACCATAAAGGCCTGATTGGTGGAGTGCTGCAGAGATGGTTGTCTTTCTGGAAGGTCTCCCATCTCCACAGAGGAACTCTGGAGCTCTATCAGAGTGACCATAGGGTTCTTGGTCACCTCCCTGACCAAGGCCCTTCTCCCCCGATTGCTCAGTTTGGCCGGGCGGCCAGCTCTAGGAAGAGTCTTGGTGGTTCCAAACTTCTTCCATTTAAGAATGATGGAGGCCACTGTGTTCTAGGGGACCTTCAATATGCAGAAAGAGGGGTTGTCATGCCTTCTTTACAACTGTGTTTGTGTGTGTGGACAATGATAATTCCTTAGTGATGTGGACACCAAGGAACTTGAAGCTCTCTACCCGCTCCACTACAGCTCCGTCAATGTGGATGGGTGCGTGCTCGGCCCTCTGTGTCCTGTAGTCCACTATCAGCTCCTTTGTCTTGCTGACATTGGGGAGAGGTTGTTGTTCTGGCATCACACTGCCAGGTCTCTGACCTCCTACCTGTAGGCTGTCTCATCGTTGTTGGTGATCAGGCCAACCACCGCAATGATGGTGTTGGAATCGTGCGTGGCCATGCAGTCGTGAGTGAACAGGGAGTACAGGAGGGGAATAACCACGCACCCCTGAGGGATCCCTGTGTTCAGGGTCAGCCATAGCAGCGGGAAGTAGGGGTCTGCAGCACCCCCTGAAAAATCTGATGTATTTTTTATATAATAATAATAATATATACAGTGTGTGTGTGTGTGTGTGTGTGTGTGTGTGTGTGTGTGTGTGTGTGTGTGTGTGTGTGTGTGTGTGTGTGTGTGTGTGCGTGTGCGTATGCGTATGTGTGTGTATGAAGAAAAAAAATATCTCACGCAAATTTTACTAGTCCTGTATTAGCAGACCGATATAGCCGTCTGTAGTGCAGGCAAAAATAAGAATTCTCATTTGCCTCTCTTGCGCCGTCTCTTCCTCTTTCGAGCCCTGGGGTTGAGGACCTTGTCCGGAATGAGCAGTCCATCCCCAGTAGACATCTTCATCCAAATAAAGATGATCGCTTTTCTGATGTCCAGAAGTTGTATACGCTCATAGGAAATGATGCCGGCAATATTATGCACAAAAAAAGTTACGTTATATCCACAACATCATGGTGAATTTAAATGAACTGTCGTCCTGCAATTAGATGGTGCAGTAGGCCTACAAACTATCATTTCAAGTTAATCAAAGTTTCATGTATTCAACTTCTCAGATGCTTTCAGATTCAGTTCTCTAAATGTACATTTAAAAACCAGAGACAACATCCTGGTACTTTTCCAGCCAGGAAAAGAAATGGAGAACAGATTGAATCCTTGTTTCTGAAACCATTGTGGCATGTTGACTACATTTTCTTCCTATGAATTTGTCTCTAATATTTTAACTGTTTTGGCTATCAGCTATTATGAGTGAGAAAGTTAGACACACAAATATCATACCCCCGAGACATGCTAACCTTTCACCATTACAATAATAGGGGATGTTTGTGTTTTTTGGGGGGTATTATATTTATGCCTCTGTAACTTTCTCACTCATCATTATTCAGGATTCATTCAATATTATATTTAATCATGGTAGCATCCACATTCATGTAGAAGTGTTTAAAACATATTGTATTCTTATTTTCAATAAAAATGACTCCAAAATGACAAAATACATTATTTACCATTCATTTCTATTGTGCACAAAATCATCTGAAACACATTTTAAGTGGGCTAACACGGTCTTGTGCCATGCGCAATACTTGTTTTGAACACAGTCAGTCACAAGAGCAAGTTTCAATAGGGAGTGGAAAGGCTATCGTTAGTAGGGCTATGACAGGGCTTTTCAACTATATTCTTATGGGGGACAAAGTGTTTTTGTGACACTCCCTTCTAAAACAGCCTGAGATCATCATAGAAAGTCTTAGCTTTTAGGAATGGGGTCATAATAGCTCATAGCCAAAACGGTTCAATTGCTACAGCCAAATTCATTGGAAAAAATGAATTTCATTGGAAAATATATTAAACACGCCACATTTGCACATCTGTTGTCTTCTACCTTTCCTGACTGCAAAAGTGCCAGGATGTTGTCTCTGGTTTTGAATCTGAATTTAGAAAACTGAATCTGAAAGCATCTGAGAAGTTGAATATATTAACCTTTGATTAACTTGAAATGATAGTTTGTAAACTTAATACACAGACAATGAATGCAATAGTGATGGCTGTTCAACAGTCTGATGGCCTGGATATAGAAGCTGTGTTTCAGTCTCTCAGCCCCGGCTTTGATACACCTGTGCCGTCTTTGTCTACTAGAAGGTAGCAGAGGGAACAGACTGTGGGACTGGTGGCTGAGGTCTTAGATGATCTTCTTGATTTAGGGACTGCAAAGATAATGTATTGATCTACTGGGATCTACTAACGTTCTGTTTTCTTCTTGGACTCAAGAGATAAGTATGTTTGCGTTAATCTTGTTGCCGGCAGTCATGCTCTTTTGATTAATGCTTTTGCAATTTTGAAGGTAGAACATAGTTTTGATGAATGTTTTTATGTTTTGAGAAGCCAGCTACATTTTGAAAAAAACATTTACTGTTTTGCAAAAGATCAGAGTTCTGTGTCTTCTGGACTCTGTTTTTACATCAACAACATTTTTCCAATAATTGCTTGTAAGCGATTGAGAAAAACTGTAATTGAAAAAGCCATGAGATGTTCTGATAGTGACCTTAACAAAGGTGCCAAAAGATAAGGAAAGATTTTACTGATGGGTAAAGAGTAAAAAACAACATACCAACAGTCGCTGGGGGAAGCCAAGCCAGAATAAAAAGCCATATTACAACCTATGTGTTGTGATAATTGCATTGCTCTATTACCTGTCAGTCCATAAGCCTTGCCACTGTGATATAAAGGCCTAAGGCCGAGACAATAAGAAGACACAAACCACGTTTCCATACACACTTTTTATGCAAGTAAGTCATACCATATAAAAAAAAAATCACAACAGTTGTGTTGGAAACCATTTTAGAAATGCCGATAGATCATTTGCTCATTCGACATCTTTTTTGTGTCGGTAAAATTAATTATGTGCAAATATTGATATAAAAACCATCAAATCGAAGTAAACTTGGAGTCACGCGATAATATGGTGTGTGGTCCTTCCACTATGACTTGGGAAACAATGCAGTTTATTAGGCTACAAATGAAATAAATGATGATGAATTTCACAGGGTGGTGAAAGTTTGACAAATATTCTCGCTCTTATCCATAATAATCTCATCATGTAGGCTAGCCTACCCGCACAGCCTACCCCACAGCCTACCCGGATGGCCTATCCGGACGACTACCCCGACGGCCTACCCCGACAGCCTACCCCGACAGCCTACCCCGACAGCCTACCCGGACAGCCTACCCCGACGGCCTACCCTGACAATCTACCCCGACGGCCTACCCCGACGGCCTACCCGGACGGCCTACCTCGACAGCCTACCGCGACAGTCTACCCCTACAGCCTACCCGGACTGTATCTGCAAGCTGTTGGCTAGAGTACACATGACAAGACCAGAGTAGACACATTTGCTTTATAAGGCAGTAGAGTTGAAAATGCAATGGAAACACAATGAACTTTAGATTTTAATTCGGTACATGAAAACTTAAGTTATATTTAGTATATTTAGTGTATTCGCATCAAGATCTGTCGCCAATTGGATGGAAACTTAGCAGAATAAATTCGACCACACCTTTGTTTCATCACAAAACCGGAGAACAACCTCAACTAAACAACTATTGATGTAGAACCACAGAGTTACCACAAGTCGCAAAGAAGACAGGAGCTGCCTCCCTCCACTATTCCAGCAACATTTCAACTTCAACATTTCAACATCATTAAAACACCTACACCTAGTCTAATACAGTAGCAACTAAAAGATACCAAAAACTATTTAGTCCAATAATTATCAGCTAAAAATGATGTGGATGTCCATGGTACTGCTTTCTGTCTGTCTGTCTGTCTGTCTGTCTGTCTGTCTGTCTGTCTGTCTGTCTGTCTGTCTGTCTGTCTGTCTGTCTGTCTGTCTGTCTGTCTGTCTGTCTGTCTGTCTGTCTGTCTGTCTGTCTCTCTGTCTGTCTGTCTGTCTGTCTGTCTGTCTGTCTGTCTGTCTGTCTGTCTATCTGTCTGTGTGTGCAAGTAGAAAAAACATGTTGACCCATCCTACTTGTAGAGAAATACCAATGCCATCCTCCTTTCTTTCATGTTGACGAAATGGTCTATGACCCTGTCATACAGTACACGCTTTTAGTTTTGTTGTCCTAGGCTACCTTGCTAAAATGCTTGCTCACTAGCCTAACTTCCTTTCATGGGCTACATATTAAACTTCCATCCTCTCAGGCCAGGTGCACAATCATTTATGGTTGGATCAGAATCACCGTTATAATCATTGACCAATACGGAGAATTAAGTAAAACCACAATTCCAACTCCCGGTCTCCATCCATGGCTCATTTAGGGATGATTTTAGCTAGCTAGCTATCCACCGGAGGACAACAACACAATGAGATGCAACAATTCAAGTTGTTTCTGTCAATGACGTATCTATCTCAATGTGATATGATAGGAGTGAAGCCAAACCCAAACTGGCTTCTCTTGACACTCTTTTTTGGGGTGTGCCAGGACCATTCACAGCTTGGCACACAAATGCTTGCTTGCTTCCCTTGCATTCAATGCTATGGGTGGCAAACAATGTCATACTCTTTTTTGACCAGACAGCATCAGATAGATGGGCTACACATACTGAGACAGAGCAAGATACAAACACAGAGAGATGGAAGATACATGATTTATATGTTTTTTTCTTGGGAAGTCTGACTTCCCTTGGCTTCTATGAATACACGCCACAGCAGGCCAAGAATCTTTGAGTCAATTTATGCACCTGCTTTACCCTTCTCTCTTCTTTACACCGAGCATGTTCACCAACACACACAGAGTACAACTCATCATGCTAACGTCAAGCTAATGTCTACATGTATGAGTATAGGACCTACTGGAAGATACAAGGTGTATCTCTGTAGATAGTGTGTGAGCTCTGCAGCATTCTCATCATACCAAACTTACTGTAAGTTCCTGGAGTATGCAAATGGTGTGTCTGTTTTCAGATGCACATCAGAGTGTGTGTGTGTGTGTGTGTGTGTGTGTGTGTGTGTGTGTGTGTGTGTGTGTGTGTGTGTGTGTGTGTGTGTGTGTGTGTGTGTGTGTGTGTGTGTGTGTGTGTGTGTGTGTGTGTGAAAGCGAGAGAGAGAGAGAGAGAGAGAGAGAGAGAGAGAGAGAGAGAGGGGCTCCAGGCCTGGTTAACATGCAGTGCGCAGGCGGCTGATACAGCTGCAGGGCCTGCGCAGTGGGAAATGTTGCCATGGTGAGGCAGGCTGTCAGGGCCAGAGAGACCCTGGCCCACTGCAGCTGTCCCTGCAACATGTGTCATCAACGTGTGAGTGTGTGTCACTAAGCACTAAGTGTGTCACTAAGCATCTTTAGCATAATACATACAATACTCTCCACAACGATACAACAGCTCTCTCTCCTTCTCTCTCTCTCTCTCTCTCTCTCTCTCTCCTTCTCTCTCTGTCTCTCGCTCCTCTCACTCTCTCCCCCCCCACTCTCTCTCTCTCTCTCTTTGTTAAGGGCAAGGTTTTTTTTTAGTAATTTATAGACTTTTAGTTACTACTAAACCTATCATTATAAATCCGTAATAAAATAAGACAATAATTGTGCTTGAAGTATGGAGCCATTGCAAACAAGGCAACAGTAAACATGTCGTCCCCACGAATGACGCAGCGCCGCCCCTTGGCCAATTGAGATATCGCGTGTGACTAACAAATGTCAGTTATCGTGTGTGACCACATAGATTATCCATTATACTGACTCCATTCACCCAAGTTATAGACTGTTTTCTCTGCTAGCGGTACAATTTACATTGACCCCCCCCCCCCCCCAATTGACCTGCATAGTCACTTCGCCCCCACCTACATGTACAGATTACCTCAACTAGCCTGTACCCCTGCACACTGACTAGGTACCAGTGCCGCCTGTATAAAGCCTCGTTATTGTTATTCTTATTGTGTTACTTTTTATTTTAGCCTACTTGGTAAATATTTTCTTCTTTTTGAACTGCACTGTTGGTTAAGGGCTTGTAAGTAAGCATTTCACGGTAAAGTCTACAGTTGTTGTATTCGGCGCATGTGGCAAATAAAGTTTGATTTGATTTGAGATACTCAAGTGGCCTCTCTAACAATGGAAGGAAAAAAACGTACCCGTATCTTCAGCCAATCCACTCGCTGTACTCCACTTCATGTGCCCAAGGCAATGACAAGGAGTGAAATGTTAGCTAAAGAAACTGGTACTCAAACTAAAAGGCAGTCGGGTGGAGGCAAGATCAGGTAGGACCATTCTGGCCAATTAGGAAAATACAAAATTCCTTGCTTGGTAAAGCAGGAAAAAAATCAAAAAATGTAACCTGCTGGAGAAGACAAGGGAAGCAAGACATCCCTCTAACTTCACCTCTTCCTCTCTGGTGTGACTCACAAATTTCACTTAATTACTATAGCTCCCGCCTCGGATCAATCCGTTTTATTTTGTAAATGTTGGATCTCTATCGAAAGACGCATCATTCACCCAAGTTTCGTCAGAATCTGACAAGGGCTGTCTGAGATATCGTGTGTGAATAACGTACAAACGGATGGAGGCCAATCCACAGTCCCCTACACGATTTCATATTGGGGGACAATAAGATTGCATCATTGTCAGGGTATGGTTATCCCTAACCCTAACCCTAAGTTCAATTCCTCACCCCGGCTCAACCCTAAACCTAACAACCCTAAACCTAACCCTAACCCAAACCCTAAGTTCATGTCCTCACCTCGGCTCAACCCTAAACCTAACCCAAACCTGAAGTTCATGTCCTCACCCCGGCTCAACCCTAAACCAAACCTTAACCCGAACCCTAAGTTTATGTCCTCACCACGGCTCAACCCTAAACCAAACCAAACCCAAACCTTAAGTTCATGTCCTCACCCCGGCTCAACCCTAAACCTAACCTTAACCCAAACCCTAAGTTCATGTCCTCACCCCGGCTCAACCCTAAACCTAACCTTAACCCGAACCCTAAGTTCATGTCCTCACCCCGGCTCAACCCTAAACCTAACCTTAACCCAAACCTTAACCCGAACCCTAAGTTAAAGTCCTCACCCCGGCTCAACCCTAAACCTAACCCAAACCCTAAGTTCATGTCCTCACCCCGGCTCAACCCTAAACCTAACCCAACCCTAAGTTCATGTCCTCACCCCGGCTCAACCCTAAACCTAACCCAACCCTAAGTTCATGTCTTCACCCCGGCTCAACCCTAAACCTAAACCTAACCCAAACCTTAAGTTCATGTCCTCACCCCAGTCAACCCTAAACCTAACCTTAACCCAAACCCTAAGTTCATGTCCTCTCCCCGGCTCAACCCTAAACCTAACCTTAACCCGAACCCTAAGTTTATGTCCTCACCCCGGCTCAACCCTAAACCTAACCTTAACCCAAACCCTAAGTTCATGTCTTCACCCCAGCTCAACCCTAAACCTAACCCAACCCTAAGTTCATGTCCTCACCCCGGCTCAACCCTAAACCAAACCTTAACCCGAACCCTAAGTTTATGTCCTCACCCCGGCTCAACCCTAAACCAAACCAAAGCCAAACATTAAGTTCATGTCCTCACCAACGGCTCAACCCTAAACCAAACCCAAACCCAAACCCAAACCTTAAGTTCATGTCCTCACCCCAGTCAACCCTAAACCTAACCTTAACCCAAACCCCAAGTTCATGTCCTCACCCCAGTCAACCCTAAACCTAACCTTAACCCAAATCCTAAGTTCATGTCCTCTCCCCAGCTCAACCTTAAACCTAACCCTAACCCAAACCCTAAGTTCATGTCCTCTCCCCGGCTCAACCCTAAACCTAACCCAACCCTAAGTTCATGTCCTCACCCCGGCTCAACCCTAAACCTAACCTTAACCCAAACCGTAAGTTCATGTCTTCACCCCAGTCAACCCTAAACCTAAACCTAACCCAAACCTTAAGTTCATGTCCTCACACCAGTCAACCCTAAACCAAACCTTAACCCGAACCCTAAGTTTATGTCTTCATCCCAGCTCAACCCTAAACCTAACCCAACCCTAAATTCATGTCCTCACCCCAGCTCAACCCTAAACCAAACCTTAACCCGAACCCTAAGTTTATGTCCTCACCCCGGCTCAACCCTAAACCAAACCAAAACCAAACCCTAAGTTCATGTCCTCACCCCAGTCAACCCTAAACCTAACCTTAACCCGAACCCTGAGTTCATGTCCTCACCCCGGCTCAACCCTAAACCTAACCTTAACCCAAACCCTAAGTTCATGTCCTCACCCCGGCTCAACCCTAAACCTAAACCAAACCCAAACCCTATGTGCATGTACTCACCCCGGCTCAACCCTAAACCAAACCCAAACCCAAACCCAAACCTTAAGTTCATGTCCTCACCCCAGTCAACCCTAAACCTAACCTTAACCCAAACCCTAAGTTCATGTCCTCTCCCCGGCTCAACCCTAAACCTAACCCAACCCTAAGTTCATGTCCTCAACCCAGTCAACCCTATACCTAACCTTAACCCAAACCCTAAGTTCATGTCCTCTCCCCGGCTCAACCCTAAACCTAACCCTAACCCAAACCCTAAGTTCATGTCCTCTCCCCGGCTCAACCCAAAACCTAACCCAACCCTAAGTTCATGTCCTCACCCCGGCTCAACCCTAAACCTAACCTTAACCCGAACCCTAAGTTTATGTCCTCACCCCGGCTCAACCCTAAACTTAACCCAACCCTAAGTTCATGTCTTCACCCCAGTCAACCCTAAACCAAACCTTAACCCAAACCTTAAGTTCATGTCCTCACACCAGTCAACCCTAAACCAAACCTTAAACCGAACCCTAAGTTTATGTCTTCATCCCAGCTCAACCCTAAACCTAACCCAACCCTAAATTCATGTCCTCACCCCAGCTCAACCCTAAACCAAACCTTAACCCGAACCCTAAGTTTATGTCCTCACCCCGGCTCAACCCTAAACCAAACCAAACCCAAACCCTAAGTTCATGTCCTCACCCCAGTCAACCCTAAACCTAACCTTAACCCGAACCCTGAGTTCATGTCCTCACCCCGGCTCAACCCTAAACCTAACCTTAACCCAAACCCTAAGTTCATGTCCTCACCCCGGCTCAACCCTAAACCTAAACCAAACCCAAACCCTATGTGCATGTACTCACCCCGGCTCAACCCTAAACCAAACCCAAACCCAAACCCAAACCTTAAGTTCATGTCCTCACCCCAGTCAACCCTAAACCTAACCTTAACCCAAACCCTAAGTTCATGTCCTCTCCCCGGCTCAACCCTAAACCTAACCCAACCCTAAGTTCATGTCCTCAACCCAGTCAACCCTATACCTAACCTTAACCCAAACCCTAAGTTCATGTCCTCTCCCCGGCTCAACCCTAAACCTAACCCTAACCCAAACCCTAAGTTCATGTCCTCTCCCCGGCTCAACCCAAAACCTAACCCAACCCTAAGTTCATGTCCTCACCCCGGCTCAACCCTAAACCTAACCTTAACCCGAACCCTAAGTTTATGTCCTCACCCCGGCTCAACCCTAAACTTAACCCAACCCTAAGTTCATGTCCTCACCCCGGCTCAACCCTAAACCAAACCTTAACCCGAACGCTAATTTTATGTCCTCACCCCGGCTCAACCCTAAACCAAACCTTAACCCAAACCCTAAGTTCATGTCCTTATCCCGGCTCAACCCGAAACCTAACCCAACCCTAAGTTAATGTCTTCACCCCAGTCAACCCTAAACCTAAACCTAACCCAAACCTTAAGTTCATGTCCTCACCTTAGTCAACCCTAAACCTAACCTTAACCCAAACCCTAAGTTCATGTCTTCACCCCAGCTCAACCCTAAACCTAACCCAACCCGAAGTTCATGTCCTCACCCCAGCTCAACCCTAAACCAAACCTTAACCCGAACCCTAAGTTTATGTCCTCACCCCGGCTCAACCCTAAACCAAACCAAACCCAAACCTTAAGTTCATGTCCTCACCCCGGCTCAACCCTAAACCAAACCAAACCCAAACCTTAAGTTCATGTCCTCACCCCGGCTCAACCCTAAACCTAACCAAACCCAAACCCTAAGTTCATGTCCTCACCTCGGCTCAACCCTAAACCTAACCCAAACCTGAAGTTCATGTCCTCACCCCGGCTCAACCCTAAACCAAACCTTAACCCGAACCCTAAGTTTATGTCCTCACCACGGCTCAACCCTAAACCAAACCAAACCCAAACCTTAAGTTCATGTCCTCACCCCGGCTCAACCCTAAACCTAACCTTAACCCAAACCCTAAGTTCATGTCCTCACCCCGGCTCAACCCTAAACCTAACCTTAACCCGAAACCTTAAGTTCATGTCCTCACCCCGGCTCAACCCTAAACCTAAACTTAACCCAAACCTTAACCCGAACCCTAAGTTAAAGTCCTCACCCCGGCTCAACCCTAAACCTAACCCAAACCCTAAGTTCATGTCCTCACCCCGGCTCAACCCTAAACCTAACCCAACCCTAAGTTAATCTCCTCACCCCGGCTCAACCCTAAACCTAACCCAACCCTAAGTGTATGTCCTCACCCCGGCTCAACCCTAAACCTAACCCAACCCTAAGTTCATGTCTTCACCCCGGCTCAACCCTAAACCTAAACCTAACCCAAACCTTAAGTTCATGTCCTCACCCCAGTCATCCCTAAACCTAACCTTAACCCAAACCCTAAGTTCATGTCCTCTCCCCGGCTCAACCCTAAACCTAACCTTAACCCGAACCCTAAGTTTATGTCCTCACCCCGGCTCAACCCTAAACCTAAACCTAACCCAAACCTTAAGTTCATGTCCTCACCTCACCCCAGCTCAACCCTAAACCAAACCTTAACCCGAACCCTAAGTTTATGTCCTCACCCCGGCTCAACCCTAAACCAAACCAAACCCAAACCTTAAGTTCATGTCCTCACCCCGGCTCAACCCTAAACCAAACCAAACCCAAACCTTAAGTTCATGTCCTCACCCCGGCTCAACCCTAAACCTAACCAAACCCAAACCTTAAGTTCATGTTCTCACCCCGGCTCAACCCTAAACCTAACCAAACCCAAACCCTACGTTCATGTTCTCACCCCGGCTCAACCCTAAACCAAACCAAACCCAAACCTCAAGTTCATGTCCTCACCCCGGCTCAACCCTAAACCAAACCAAACCCAAACCTTAAGTTCATGTCCTCACCCCGGCTCAACCCTAAACCAAACCTTAACCCAAACCTTAACCCAAACCCTAAGTTCATGTCCTCACCCCAGTCAACCCTAAACCTAACCCTAACCCAAACCCTAAGTTCATGTCCTCACCCCGGCTCAACCCTAAAGCTAACCCTAACCCAAACCCTAAGTTAATGTCTTCACCCTGGCTCAACCCTAAACCTAAACCTAACCCAACCCTAAGTTCATGTCCTCACCCCGGCTCAACCCTAAACCTAACCCAACCCTAAGTTCATGTCCTCACCCCAGTCAACCCTAAACCTAACCTTAACCCGAACCCTGAGTTCATGTCCTCACCCCGGCTCAACCCTAAACCTAACCTTAACCCAAACCCTAAGTTCATGTCCTCACCCCGGCTCAACCCTAAACCTAAACCAAACCCAAACCCTATGTGCATGTACTCACCCCGGCTCAACCCTAAACCAAACCCAAACCCAAACCCAAACCTTAAGTTCATGTCCTCACCCCAGTCAACCCTAAACCTAACCTTAACCCAAACCCTAAGTTCATGTCCTCTCCCCGGCTCAACCCTAAACCTAACCCAACCCTAAGTTCATGTCCTCAACCCAGTCAACCCTATACCTAACCTTAACCCAAACCCTAAGTTCATGTCCTCTCCCCGGCTCAACCCTAAACCTAACCCTAACCCAAACCCTAAGTTCATGTCCTCTCCCCGGCTCAACCCAAAACCTAACCCAACCCTAAGTTCATGTCCTCACCCCGGCTCAACCCTAAACCTAACCTTAACCCGAACCCTAAGTTTATGTCCTCACCCCGGCTCAACCCTAAACTTAACCCAACCCTAAGTTCATGTCTTCACCCCAGTCAACCCTAAACCAAACCTTAACCCAAACCTTAAGTTCATGTCCTCACACCAGTCAACCCTAAACCAAACCTTAAACCGAACCCTAAGTTTATGTCTTCATCCCAGCTCAACCCTAAACCTAACCCAACCCTAAATTCATGTCCTCACCCCAGCTCAACCCTAAACCAAACCTTAACCCGAACCCTAAGTTTATGTCCTCACCCCGGCTCAACCCTAAACCAAACCAAACCCAAACCCTAAGTTCATGTCCTCACCCCAGTCAACCCTAAACCTAACCTTAACCCGAACCCTGAGTTCATGTCCTCACCCCGGCTCAACCCTAAACCTAACCTTAACCCAAACCCTAAGTTCATGTCCTCACCCCGGCTCAACCCTAAACCTAAACCAAACCCAAACCCTATGTGCATGTACTCACCCCGGCTCAACCCTAAACCAAACCCAAACCCAAACCCAAACCTTAAGTTCATGTCCTCACCCCAGTCAACCCTAAACCTAACCTTAACCCAAACCCTAAGTTCATGTCCTCTCCCCGGCTCAACCCTAAACCTAACCCAACCCTAAGTTCATGTCCTCAACCCAGTCAACCCTATACCTAACCTTAACCCAAACCCTAAGTTCATGTCCTCTCCCCGGCTCAACCCTAAACCTAACCCTAACCCAAACCCTAAGTTCATGTCCTCTCCCCGGCTCAACCCAAAACCTAACCCAACCCTAAGTTCATGTCCTCACCCCGGCTCAACCCTAAACCTAACCTTAACCCGAACCCTAAGTTTATGTCCTCACCCCGGCTCAACCCTAAACTTAACCCAACCCTAAGTTCATGTCCTCACCCCGGCTCAACCCTAAACCAAACCTTAACCCGAACGCTAATTTTATGTCCTCACCCCGGCTCAACCCTAAACCAAACCTTAACCCAAACCCTAAGTTCATGTCCTTATCCCGGCTCAACCCGAAACCTAACCCAACCCTAAGTTAATGTCTTCACCCCAGTCAACCCTAAACCTAAACCTAACCCAAACCTTAAGTTCATGTCCTCACCTTAGTCAACCCTAAACCTAACCTTAACCCAAACCCTAAGTTCATGTCTTCACCCCAGCTCAACCCTAAACCTAACCCAACCCGAAGTTCATGTCCTCACCCCAGCTCAACCCTAAACCAAACCTTAACCCGAACCCTAAGTTTATGTCCTCACCCCGGCTCAACCCTAAACCAAACCAAACCCAAACCTTAAGTTCATGTCCTCACCCCGGCTCAACCCTAAACCAAACCAAACCCAAACCTTAAGTTCATGTCCTCACCCCGGCTCAACCCTAAACCTAACCAAACCCAAACCCTAAGTTCATGTCCTCACCTCGGCTCAACCCTAAACCTAACCCAAACCTGAAGTTCATGTCCTCACCCCGGCTCAACCCTAAACCAAACCTTAACCCGAACCCTAAGTTTATGTCCTCACCACGGCTCAACCCTAAACCAAACCAAACCCAAACCTTAAGTTCATGTCCTCACCCCGGCTCAACCCTAAACCTAACCTTAACCCAAACCCTAAGTTCATGTCCTCACCCCGGCTCAACCCTAAACCTAACCTTAACCCGAAACCTTAAGTTCATGTCCTCACCCCGGCTCAACCCTAAACCTAAACTTAACCCAAACCTTAACCCGAACCCTAAGTTAAAGTCCTCACCCCGGCTCAACCCTAAACCTAACCCAAACCCTAAGTTCATGTCCTCACCCCGGCTCAACCCTAAACCTAACCCAACCCTAAGTTAATCTCCTCACCCCGGCTCAACCCTAAACCTAACCCAACCCTAAGTGTATGTCCTCACCCCGGCTCAACCCTAAACCTAACCCAACCCTAAGTTCATGTCTTCACCCCGGCTCAACCCTAAACCTAAACCTAACCCAAACCTTAAGTTCATGTCCTCACCCCAGTCATCCCTAAACCTAACCTTAACCCAAACCCTAAGTTCATGTCCTCTCCCCGGCTCAACCCTAAACCTAACCTTAACCCGAACCCTAAGTTTATGTCCTCACCCCGGCTCAACCCTAAACCTAAACCTAACCCAAACCTTAAGTTCATGTCCTCACCTCACCCCAGCTCAACCCTAAACCAAACCTTAACCCGAACCCTAAGTTTATGTCCTCACCCCGGCTCAACCCTAAACCAAACCAAACCCAAACCTTAAGTTCATGTCCTCACCCCGGCTCAACCCTAAACCAAACCAAACCCAAACCTTAAGTTCATGTCCTCACCCCGGCTCAACCCTAAACCTAACCAAACCCAAACCTTAAGTTCATGTTCTCACCCCGGCTCAACCCTAAACCTAACCAAACCCAAACCCTACGTTCATGTTCTCACCCCGGCTCAACCCTAAACCAAACCAAACCCAAACCTCAAGTTCATGTCCTCACCCCGGCTCAACCCTAAACCAAACCAAACCCAAACCTTAAGTTCATGTCCTCACCCCGGCTCAACCCTAAACCAAACCTTAACCCAAACCTTAACCCAAACCCTAAGTTCATGTCCTCACCCCAGTCAACCCTAAACCTAACCCTAACCCAAACCCTAAGTTCATGTCCTCACCCCGGCTCAACCCTAAAGCTAACCCTAACCCAAACCCTAAGTTAATGTCTTCACCCTGGCTCAACCCTAAACCTAAACCTAACCCAACCCTAAGTTCATGTCCTCACCCCGGCTCAACCCTAAACCTAACCCAACCCTAAGTTCATGTCCTCACCCCGGCTCAACCCTAAACCTAACCTTAACCCAAACCCTAAGTTCATGTCCTCACTCCAGTCAACCCTAAACCTAACCTTAACCCGAACCCTAAGTTCATGTCCTCACCCCGGCTCAACCCTAAACCTAACCTTAACCCAACCCCTAAGTTCATGTTCTCACCCCGGCTCAACCCTAAACCTAAACCAAACCCAAACCTTAAGTTCATGTCCTCACCGCGGCTCAACCCTAAACCTAACCTTAACCCAAACCCTAAGTTCATGTCCTCACCCCGGCTCAACCCTAAACCTAACCTTAACCCGAAACCTTAAGTTCATGTCCTCACCACAGCTCAACCCTAAACCAAACCAAACCCAAACCTTAATTTCATGTCCTCACCCCGGCTCAACCATAAACCTAACCTTAACCCAAACCCTAAGTTCATGTCCTCACCCCGGCTCAACCCTAAACCTAACCTTAACCCGAAACCTTAAGTTCATGTCCTCACCCCGGCTCAACCCTAAACCTAAACTTAACCCAAACCTTAACCCGAACCCTAAGTTAAAGTCCTCACCCCGGCTCAACCCTAAACCTAACCCAAACCCTAAGTTCATGTCCTCACCCCGGCTCAACCCTAAACCTAACCTTAACCCAAACCCTAAGTTAATGTCCTCTCCCCGGCTCAACCCTAAACCTAACCTTAACCCGAACCCTAAGTTTATGTCCTCACCCCGGCTCAACCCTAAACCTAAACCTAACCCAAACCTTAAGTTCATGTCCTCACCTCACCCCAGCTCAACCCTAAACCAAACCTTAACCCGAACCCTAAGTTTATGTCCTCACCCCGGCTCAACCCTAAACCAAACCAAACCCAAACCTTAAGTTCATGTCCTCACCCCGGCTCAACCCTAAACCAAACCAAACCCAAACCTTAAGTTCATGTCCTCACCCCGGCTCAACCCTAAACCTAACCAAACCCAAACCCTAAGTTCATGTTCTCACCCCGGCTCAACCCTAAACCTAACCTTAACCCGAACCCTAAGTTCATGTCCTCACCCCGGCTCAACCCTAAACCAAACCAAACCCAAACCTCAAGTTCATGTCCTCACCCCGGCTCAACCCTAAACCAAACCAAACCCAAACCTTAAGTTCATGTCCTCACCCCGGCTCAACCCTAAACCAATCCTTAACCCAAACCTTAACCCAAACCCTAAGTTCATGTCCTCACCCCAGTCAACCCTAAACCTAACCCTAACCCAAACCCTAAGTTCATGTCCTCACCCCGGCTCAACCCTAAAGCTAACCCTAACCCAAACCCTAAGTTAATGTCTTCACCCCGGCTCAACCCTAAACCTAAACCTAACCCAACCCTAAGTTCATGTCCTCACCCCAGCTCAACCCTAAACCTAACCCAACCCTAAGTTCATGTCCTCACCCCGGCTCAACCCTAAACCTAACCTTAACCCGAACCCTAAGTTCATGTCCTCACCCCGGCTCAACCCTAAACCCAACCTTAACCCAACCCCTAAGTTCATGTCCTCACCCCGGCTCAACCCTAAACCTAAACCAAACCCAAACACTAAGTTCATGTCCTCACCCCGGCTCAACCCTAAACCTAACCTTAACCCAAACCCTATGTTCATGTCCTCACCCCGGCTCAACCCTAAACCAAACCCAAACCCAAACCCAAACCTTAAGTTCATGTCCTCACCCCAGTCAACCCTAAACCTAACCTTAACCCAAACCCTAAGTTCATGTCCTCTCCCCGGCTCAACCCTAAACCTAACCCTAACCCAAACCCTAAGTTCATGTCCTCACCCCGGCTCAACCCTAAACCTAACCTTAACCCGAACCTTAAGTTCATGTCCTCACCCCGGCTCAACCCTAAACCTAACCAAACCCAAACCCTAAGTTCATGTCCTCACCCCGGCTCAACCCTAAACCTAACCTTAACCCGAACCCTAAGTTCATGTCCTCACCCCGGCTCAACCCTAAACCTAACCCTAACCCAAACCCTAAGTTCATGTCCTCACCCCGGCTCAACCCTAAACCTAGCCATAACCCAAACCCTAAGTTCATGTCCTCACCCCGGCTCAACCCTAAACCAAACCCAAACCCTAAGTTCATGTCCTCACCCCGGCTCAACCCTAAACCTAACCTTAACCCGAACCCTAAGTTCATGTCCTCACCCCGGCTCAACCCTAAACCTAACCCTAACCCAAACCCTAAGTTCATGTCCTCACCCCGGCTCAACCCTAAACCTAACCCTAACCCAAACCCTAAGTTCATGTCCTCACCCCGGCTCAACCCTAAACCTAACCCTAACCCAAACCCTAAGTTCATGTCCTCACCCCGGCTCAACCCTAAACCTAACCTTAACCCGAACCTTAAGTTCATGTCCTCACCCCGGCTCAACCCTAAACCTAACCAAACCCAAACCCTAAGTTCATGTCCTCACCCCGGCTCAACCCTAAACCTAACCTTAACCCGAACCCTAAGTTCATGTCCTCACCCCGGCTCAACCCTAAACCTAACCCTAACCCAAACCCTAAGTTCATGTCCTCACCCCGGCTCAACCCTAAACCTAGCCATAACCCAAACCCTAAGTTCATGTCCTCACCCCGGCTCAACCCTAAACCAAACCCAAACCCTAAGTTCATGTCCTCACCCCGGCTCAACCCTAAACCTAACCTTAACCCGAACCCTAAGTTCATGTCCTCACCCCGGCTCAACCCTAAACCTAACCCTAACCCAAACCCTAAGTTCATGTCCTCACCCCGGCTCAACCCTAAACCTAACCCTAACCCAAACCCTAAGTTCATGTCCTCACCCCGGCTCAACCCTAAACCTAACCCTAACCCAAACCCTAAGTTCATGTCCTCACCCCGGCTCAACCCTAAACCTAGCCATAACCCAAACCCTAAGTTCATGTCCTCACCCCGGCTCAACCCTAAACCTAGCCATAACCCAAACCCTAAGTTCATGTCCTCACCCCGGCTCAACCCTAAACCTAACCCTAACCCAAACCCTAAGTTCATGTCCTCACCCCGGCTCAACCCTAAACCTAGCCATAACCCAAACCCTAAGTTCATGTCCTCACCCCGGCTCAACCCTAAACCAAACCTTAACCCAAACCTTAACCCAAACCCTAAGTTCATGTCCTCACCCCGGCTCAACCCTAAACCTAGCCATAACCCTAACCCTAAGTTCATGTCCTCACCCCGGCTCAACCCTAAACCTAGCCATAACCCTAACCCTAACAATAGCTTCATGCCCACACCCAGGACCATATCCACACTTTATATACAAATCTAAACGCTGCACTCAATCTAATTAATAGCTGATATTATCAGTACAAATAAAGACACCTTGTTTACTGTAGCTTCATCTCATGTGTACATGATAACATATCATGTCCTCTATGCCCATCAGCCCTGAGGTTCTAGTCCAGCTGTCCTGAGGGGTGTGTCACTGTCCTGTCCTTCAACCCTCCATACAGCCAATCGATCTCATAGGACCATAGGGGACTGTAGGACGACCTTGTCCCTGCTCTCCCATACTTCCTATCCCAGTGGCAGGAGTGGAGCTGGGCCTCTCTGCTCTCGACAGGAAGAAGGGAGTGGGGGTCTTTGTGCGTGTCCTTTACTTTGCCTGTCACAAAAAGCCCCTGGCCGCCCAATGACAGAGGAAGGATATCTGGTGGAGAGCAAACAGTGTGTGTTTGGGGAGGCTACTGCCCCATCCCACTGAAACAGCAACGCAGAGCCATTGTTGTTCACGGAGACCATGTTCATGGAGACAGTGTCCATGGAGATAGTGTCCATGGAGACAACACCCGTATCCCACTGTGTCAAAGTACAAAGTGTCTATTATGGTTGCCCATGTGTGACAGGCTGTGGATGGAAGGAGCAGCTTATATGTGTGACAGTGTACTGGGGGGGTGTACACACGATAGACATTACAAAGGCTATGACATCACCAGGGAGCACATATTTGTACATTTGAGAGGAAAGTGTAAGATAATACGTCTACCCTGCATTATATTATATTACATTATGATATATTATATTATATTACATTATATTACGTTACATTACATTACATTGACAACAATCCTCACCTGTCCGCTCCACTGAGGGCCATTGCTTTGGTGAATTCATTGTTTCATACTCATTTGTTGCAGAACCCCTCCAAATATGGAGTGTTCATCCTTTCCATCTTCAGGTAAATAACTAATCATAGTGCCTAATTCAGCAGCTGATGATTACTGCTAGCTAAACATAGCAGTGTAACCGTTGAGAATGCAGGTCTGGCGTGTTAGTAGAGGCCTGTCTGTATTCACGGTGTTGGAGGGTCACATCCCTCCTCCTCCTCCTCCTCCTCCTCCTGGGGGAGAATCCTTTCACTGCCAAACACACACCATAGCCTGAGGGGCAGAGTGACCGCTCAGGCAGCGCCTGCCACAGGAAACACACACATATACACACACAAACACACATTCATGAAACCACACACACACACCATCCACTGATTCTAGATTCAGTTCTGATTCTGTACTGTTAATGATTAGCAACAAGCAGTTTGAGTTAAACCTTTCTGAAATGTGTGGAATTTGTTGAGTTAATTTAATGTATGTGTCAAACCAAATTGAACTATTGACCAATCGTTTAACAGTTCTAAATATCAGAGAAGGGATTATGTGAGAGCATTACTTGTCCATTTTCTTTATGCTAAATTAGTCTTTTTTCTAACTATGTCTGAATTCTGAAGAGGTCAAAACAGGAATCTTATTTTTTTATATTGGTGTGTTTGAGTGTGGATGTCTTGGGCGTTTAGGACTGGGTGAGGTCTGTGTTGAGCTGCAGAGGCCAGTTTCCCTGCACCCCTAATGAACAGATCCACACCTGAGACGCAACACCTGACACTCACTCTGACTGGCATTACCACTTCTCTCACTCAGCCTCCCTCCCTCCAACCTATCCCTTTTTTTTACCTCCCTACTCTCTCTCAGCCTCCCTCCCTCCAACCTATCCCTTTTGTTTTACCTCCCTACTCCCCCTCAGCCTCCCTCCCTCCAACCTATCCCTTTTGTTTTACCTCCCTACTCTCCCTCAGCCTCCCTCCCTCCAACCTATCCCTTTTGTTTTACCTCCCTACTCTCTCACACCCCTTTCTTGCTCTATTACCTCCTCTTTCTATCTCTTCCACTCTCTCCACCTCTACCTCCCCCCTCTGTCCCTCACTCTGTCCTGCCTCCCTCTCCCTGCAGTCTCCCTCTCTCTAGGGGCCTTGTGCCTGACACTGTTGCCCCCCCGACATGCTCCACTTCATTTTAGGAGCAGGAAGAAAGAAGAAAAACTCCACTAAAAAAGAGAGTGAGGCTAGCCTAGGAGGGGGGGTGGGTGTGTGGGTGTGTGGTGGGTGTGTTGCGCGTGTGTATGTGTGTGTGTGTGTGTGTATGTGTGTGTGTGGTGGATATAGGAGGGAGAAAAAAGTGAATGTTTTCCATGGAGAGGGAGAGTAGGGTAAATTAGAGGAAGAAGGAGAGTGTGAGGAAGAGAGGAGAGAGGAGAGAGGGGATAGAATGAACCAGAGAGAGGGAAGTTTACGCATTTAGTCTGGAGTTTGTTAATAATTAATGTGTCGCGGGTTTGCAGGATTGCCTGGCGCTCTCTTTCCCCCACCCACCCTTTTCCACCTCTCTATCTCTATCTCTCCATCCCTCCATCTCTCTCTCCTTCCCTCTACAGAATATATAGTCAGCTTGGCTCCCAGGTGTATTGGAGAGGAGAGCAGAAACACAGAGGTAAAAAAAAACACGGGGGAGAGACCAGATGGACAACAAGCTCTGCCTTTTATCACATCCAAGATGGCCGCCCTGACTCTCCAGCCCTACTAGACCAGGACGAACACAGAGTGGACAGTGTTATTGATAGCCTCAATGGTACATGGCCTATTGGAATCTACCAAAACAATAAAATGGGAATGTGAACACACAGATTTCCTTACATAGGACAAAGGCACAGAGACAGTTAATCATACACGCTGGATAGACTATTTTATCAAACTTGTAAAAATAAAAAAACACGATGAAAATGCGTTACCTAATTAGAGTGAGGTATTTACTTGACAGTTGGTTGACTGATAGTCACATGCCCCACACTTGACCAACTCCAACCATGCTCTTGTCTGTGACCTCTCATCTGTCTGGTGAATATTAACATCCGTCAAATACACATGTTTATGCATACACACATACAGAGACTTCAGTCTCTGAATATTGAATCACATTTTACATCTAAGTCTCCATATACGTGTGGTGACCAGTTTGCAGTATAATTCAGTTATCCCTTTCTCTCTCTCTCTCTCTCTCCCTCATTCCCTCTCTCGCCGCAGTGCCCGTCACTATGCCAGCCGGCTGGCGCTTCAGGGCACTGGACTGCGCGGGCGGCAGGTGACACGGATTTCAATAAAAGGGATTATAGATGTGGGGACTGCAGAGAGCAGGAGAACACACACACACAGGCATAGTTGGAAATGTATAGATACTTCCATGCTCATATAGATACTGCCATGCTCATATAGATACTGCCATGCTCATTTAGATACTGCCATGCTCATATAGATACTGCCATGCTCATTTAGATACTGCCATGCTCATATAGATACTGCCATGCTCATTTAGATACTGCCATGCTCATATAGATACTGCCATGCTCATATAGAAACTGCCATGCTTATATAGATACTGCCATGCTCATATAGAAACTGCCATGCTCATATAGATACTGCCATGCTCATATAGATACTGCCATGCTCATATAGAAACTGCCATGCTTATATAGATACTGCCATGCTCATATAGATACTGCCATGCTCATATAGAAACGGCCATGCTTATATAGATACTGCCATGCTTATATAGATACTGCCATGCTTATATAGATATTGCCATGCTTATATAGATACTGCCATGCTCATTTAGATACTGCCATGCTTATATAGACACTGCCATGCTGATATAGATACTGCCATGCTTATATGGATACTGCCATGCTTATATAGATACTGCCATGCTTATATAGATACTCACAAATTGCAGTCATTTATACACATATTTAGTCACTATACAAACAATGACTATTAGAGAAATACATTCTGAAGAATCATTACAGAAAATTATTTATTGAGTCCATAATGACACTTTATTAATGTATCTCAGGGATTTTTGAAATTCGGGACAATCCTTGTGCAGCAGGAAAACTTTATTTTTTATAGGTGAACAAATGTGCATTATTTGAGCATATCATTCAGGGCAATTTTATAAGGGGAAAGACTTCAAAATATTTTCAAAATGATTCATTAACATGTCTGCTCTAAGTTTGGAAATACCCTTGTCCACAGCAAATGATCCCAGTTTCTTATGACATTTTTTGGGAGGGATCTTACGGCACCTAGTATTCCCAGGTGGTCTCCCGTCCCAGTGCTAACCATGAACAGGCGTGTTCCGGGTGGTATGGCCACAAGCGTCATTTTTTACCCTGTTTTCAAATTATCCCAGTTTCAAACTCTCCCAAGAAAGTGTCAAAAACGTTGCATGAATAATAACTGAAATATGTCATTTCTTGCAATAGCCCTCTCTGACTTCATGTAATATTTATCTTAAAACTGAGATTCCTAAAAATTTGTCCGGAGATTTGGTCAACTACATCAGATTTGTCTAAAATCCTAAATGAAAGAGGAATAAGAAGATACAGCTATACCATCAGGACCCCTTATTCAGGTCCTCATTACTTGTAGTGCAACAAGACCACTAATGGTCTGTAAAGTTCTCTACTTTTGATATATTTAAACAAACAGTATTGTAATCACCATGGTCACAACCATGAACTGTCTTCTCCATCTCCCTGATAGAATATGACTTTTGGTTCAAATATGTTTTATTTTGATTAGGTTTTAGAGTCATAAAACAACTGAGGAAAATCAAAATGGCTGCGATGTATACCACTTAAATGAAGAAGAAAAATGCACATTTTGTCAAAACATGAACTCAGATCGTTGTCTAATTTCAACTGTCAGAGTGCTCAAAGATCTGATAAAATGGCAATCGTTTTGTGGTTTTTCAAATGAATCATTTTCTATATTTTACCATTTTTTTGTATTGAACTTCTATTTTTAGAGGCAAAAATATATCTGTTTTGAATATTTGTTGTCAACTCTGTCACTGTTGGCTAACCCCCTTAAAGGAAAACTCAATATTTGGTATTTGTTTCATTAGTCCATTCTTGATATCGTCCCAAAATGTTTTGCATGTCAGCAGTCAAGATTTCAAAATGTATAACTTTCAAAATACAGCAAGGTAAAGTTATCAATTGCGCTTTGGATAGTGCATCAATACACTCAGTCACTACAAAGATAGAGGCGTCCTTCCTAACTCAGTTGCCGGAGGCCATTGGTGATTTTAAAAACAGTTACAGAGTTTAATGGCTGTAATAAGAGCGAACTGAGGATGGATCAACAACATTGTAGCTACTCCACAATAATAACCTACATGACAGAGGAAAACAAGGCAGCTTGTACAGAAGAAGAATATTCCAAAACATGTATCCTGTTTGCCTAAGTAATACCGCAAAAAAGTGGCAGAGAAATACATTTTTGTCCTGAATACGAAGTGTTATGTTTGGGGCAAATCCAACACAACATATCACTGAGTACCACTCTTCATCTTTTCAGGCATGGTGGTGGCTGCATCATGTTATGGGTCTCTTGGTGGCTGCATCATGTTATGGGTCTCTTTGTGGCTGCGTCATGTTATGGGTCTCTTTGTGGCTGCATCATGTTATGGGTCTCTTGGTGGATGCATCATGTTATGGGTCTCTTGGTGGCTGCATCATGTTATGGGTCTCTTTGTGGCTGCGTCATGTTATGGGTCTCTTTGTGGCTGCATCATGTTATGGGTCTCTTGGTGGCTGCATCATGTTATGGGTAGCTTTGTAGCTGCATCATGTTATGGGTCTCTTGGTGGCTGCATCATGTTATGGGTCTCTTTGTGGCTGCATCATGTTATGGGTCTCATGGTGGCTGCATCATGTTATGGGTAGCTTTGTGGCTGCATCATGTTATGGGTCTCTTGGTGGCTGCATCATGTTATGGGTCTCTTTCTGGCTGCATCATGTTATGGGTCTCTTGGTGGCTGCATCATGTTATGGGTCTCTTTCTGGCTGCATCATTTTATGGGTCTCTTGGTGGCTGCATCATGTTATGGGTAGCTTTGTGGCTGCATCATGTTATGGGTCTCTTGGTGGCTGCATCATGTTATGGGTCTCTTTGTGGCTGCATCATGTTATGGGTAGCTTTGTGGCTGCATCATGCTATGGGTCTCTTGGTGGCTGCATCATGTTATGGGTCTCTTTCTGGCTGCATCATGTTATGGGTAGCTTTATGGCTGCATCATGTTATGGGTCTCTTTGTGGCTGCATCATGTTATGGGTAGCTTTATGGCTGCATCATGTTATGGGTCTCTTTGTGGCTGCGTCATGTTATGGGTCTCTTTGTGGCTGCATCATGTTATGGGTAGCTTTATGGCTGTATCATGTTATGGGTCTCTTTGTGGCTGCATCATGTTATGGGTCTCTTTGTGGCTGCATCATGTTATGGGTCTCTTTGTGGCTGCGTCATGTTATGGGTCTCTTTGTGGCTGCATCATGTTATGGGTAGCTTTATGGCTGCATCATGTTATGGGTCTCTTGGTGGCTGCATCATGTTATGGGTAGCTTTATGGCTGCATCATGTTATGGGTCTCTTGGTGGCTGCATCATGTTATGGGTCTCTTTGTGGCTGCATCATGTTATGGGTCTCTTGGAGTCTGCATCATGTTATGGGTAGCTTTGTGGCTGCATCATGTTATGGGTAGCGCAAGTCCTTTAGGATAAAAATAAACTTAATTTAAATCCTAGAGGAAAGCCTGGTTCAGTATGCTTTCCAGCAGACACTGGCAGATAAATTCACCTTTCAGCAAGACAATAACCTAAAACACAAGACCAAATGTGTACTGGAGTTGCTTACCAAGAAGAGTGAGTGAATGTTCCTGAGTGGCCTACTAAACGATATCATAACCGCCATCGATAAAAGACAGTACTGTGCAGCCGTCTTCATCGACCTTGCCAAGGCTTTCGACTCTGTCAATCACCATATTCTTATCAGCAGACTCAGTAGCCTCGGTTTTTTGGATGACTGCCTTGCCTGGTTCACCAATTACTTTGCAGACAGAGTTCAGTGTGTCAAATCGGAGGGCATGCTGTCCGGTCCTCTGGCAGTCTCTATGGGGGTGCCACAGGGTTCAATCCTCGGGCCGACTCTTTTCTCTGTATATATCAATGATGTTGCTCTTGCTGCGGGCGATTCCCTGATCCACCTCTACGCAGACGACACCATTCTATATACTTCCGGCCCGTCCTTGGACACTGTGCTATCTAACCTCCAAACGAGCTTCAATGCCATACAACACTCCTTCCGTGGCCTCCAACTGGTCTTAAACGCTAGTAAAACCAAATGCATGCTTTTCAACCGTTCGCTGCCTGCACCCGCACGCCTGACCAGCATCACCACCCTGGATGGTTCCGACCTTGAATATGTGGACATCTATAAGTACCTAGGTGTCTGGCTAGACTGCAAACTCTCCTTCCAGACTCATATCAAACATCTCCAATCGAAAATCAAATCAAGAGTCGGCTTTCTATTCCGCAACAAAGCCTCCTTCACTCACGCCGCCAAACTTACCCTAGTAAAACTGACTATCCTACCGATCCTCGAATTCGGCGATGTCATCTATAAAATTACAGTGACATCCGTTTTGTCACTAAAGCACCTTATACCACCCACCACTGCGACTTGTATGCTCTAGTCGGCTGGCCCTCGCTACATATTCGTCGCCAGACCCACTAGCTCCAGGTCATCTACAAGTCCATGCCTTATCTCAGTTCACTGGTCACGATGGCAACACCCATCCGTAGCACGCGCTCCAGCAGGTGTATCTCACTGATCATCCCTAAAGCCAACACCTCATTTGGCCGCCTTTCGTTCCAGTTCTCTGCTGCCTGTGACTGGAACGAATTGCAAAAATCGCTGAAGTTGGAGACTTTTATCTCCCTCACCAACTTCAAACATCTGCTATCTGAGCAACTAACCGAGCGCTGCAGCTGTACATAGTCTATCGGTAAACAGCCCACCCATTTTTACCTACCTCATCCCCATACTGTTTTTATTTATTTACTTTTCTGCTCTGTTGCACACCAATACAAGACCATCTGATCATTTATCTGCAAAATTGTAATTATTTGCCTACCTCCTCATGCCTTTTGCACACAATGTATATAGACTCCCCTTTTTTTTCTACTGTGTTACTGACTTGTTAATTGTTTACTCCATGTGTAACTCTGTGTTGTCTGTTCACACTGCTATGCTTTATCTTGGCCAGGTCGCAGTTGCAAATGAGAACTTGTTCTCAACTAGCCTACCTGGTTAAATAAAGGTGAAATAAAAATAAAAAAATGAAATAAAGTTTTTACTTAAATCAGCTTGAAGATCTATGGCAAGACTTGAAAATGGCTGTCTAGCAATGATCAACAACCAACTTGACAGAGTTTGAAGAATTTGAAAACAGAATAATAGGCAAATATTGTACAATCCAGGTGTGCAAACTGGATTAGAGACTTAGAGACCCCATAAAACACAGCTATAATCCTTGACAAACAGCTTCAATTCATTGGAGGTGGAGTGTGAAAAACCCAGCAGTGTTGCAGTCCTTGACACAAACCGGTTTGCCTGGCACCTATGACCATACCCCATTTAAAGGCACTCTTTTGACATAAATCCAGTTAGTTGGATTTAAAAAATAAATAAATAAAGATTTAAGATATTGTTGTTCCTTTACATGGTGTGATAGCTGAAACTTTGGTTTATCAAATATATTTCAAATGTTGTTAATATTAAGAAACATTTTTTGGGGATAAAAGTTCAATGTCCTGTCTTTCAAGAATCCCTGATCTGCCGTTGCATCCCATTGCCACTAAATCAAACCTCAACTAAGACTACTCACCTTGTTCAGCTCTTGGACCACTGATCATGAAGCGGAAGTGTAACTTAGACGCAAAACCCTCAGCTGATCACATATGTTTGCAAAGTTCACAATAGAATCTGCCATCTATGGGAGTATTAACAGTATGCAGGTACTGTATATTCTGTTACTATATGGTACAGACAGACCTTCTCCTTCACTGTGTCCTAAGGGCAGTGTGTCTGGGCAGAGTGGTCAGGTTAGCAGGGTCTCAGTGGATGGAGGGAGCGAGGGGAGCGGACGGACAGAGCGCCATTGCGTGACCTGCCACAGCCTCTGAGGACAGCCAGCCCTCCGCTGACATAATTAGGCCGGTAAACAAGCATCTGTCACCCCCACAGAGGAGGAGAGGAGAGGACAGGAGAGGAGGGGAGAGGACAGGAGTGGACAGGAAAGAAGAGGACAGGAGGGGAGAGGACATGAGATTAGGAGAGAACAGGAGAGGAGAGGAGAGGAGAGGAGAGGAGAGGAGAGGAGAGGAGAGGAGAGGAGAGGAGAGGAGAGGAGAGGAGAGGAGAGGAGATTGGAGGGGAGGGGAGGGGAGGGTGGCACTCACCCAGACACTGCTCCTTATTACCCACTCTCTCCTTCTTCCTTTCCTTCTCCCTCTCTTTCTTAATTCCACGCTCACTCTTTCTCTCTCTTTCTCTCCCGCCATCTCTGTCACTGAGACATTGTTATGGTTCACAGTACATTGATATCAAATGAACACATCAGTAACTGGTCAAACTGGAAGATATTATTGGCGACTGATCCTCTGGAAAATGCCTGTATCCAAGACAACGGCATGTAGCATCTGACACAGGACTGAATTGAGTGGCATGGTCACATACAACTCTTTCAATCATGTTCAAAAGAAACCTACAAAGCAAAGCTGAAAATGTCTTCTCTGTCCTTTCGCTCTCTGTCAAAGATTATTGTGGAGGAATAGAAAAACCGAGAGAGGTTGGAAAAGGGGACAGAGAGAGGGGGAGAGTAAGAGAGTGAAAGCTGGGGGAGAAAAGCTTGGGGCAGTCTCAAGGGGACTCATGTCTTCTGCAGAAGGAAGGAGTGTTGACGAAACACAGCGGCGCCCAGCTTGAGGTCACCTCCCTGTGGCATCTCTGTCAGAGCCAATCCCCCCCCCCCCCCCCCCCACGCCTCCCCTCCCTCTCTCTCTCTCTCTCTCACACACACACACACACACAGTAAATATACAGACGGACGGACAGACAGACAGTGGCTACCTCATTCCAGAATCCCCATTCCACTGCCATTCCACTTATCTGGCTTGGTGCAGTGGACCTGGATACACAGAGGCTGAGTGATTCAAATATCACTAGAGTCATTTCCATGTCATTTGCCCTCGCATCATGTTGGGAAAAACAAAAGATACATCTTTTCAAAAACCCATCCTAAGGTTTTCTCTATCAACGTACTGAGCAGGTAAGGAAAATGACACAAGGCAGAGGCTGATCACATCTTATAAACACTGAGGTGTAATTCCCAGCACAGGATACACCACACGATACGAAGTACAACTACAAGTCATGCCCTGCCTGTAAATGTCCCTCCTGATGCTAGAGCACTGTCCCCAAATTGACTAAACGCCATCGTAGCAAGGGGACATGTGAGGCAGAGAGAAGGCCAGAAAGGGGGAGGACAGAGAGAGAGTGAGGGAGAGAGAGCCAGGCTGCAGAGAAAGAGGGGGTGGGGGGACAACGGCAGCCAGCCAGAACAGCCGTGGGGCACCAGCGTTAGGCCGCAGCCATAGTCACAGCCGCCACAGCCACCGCAAAGATCAGCCCACGTCAGGGGCTTTCCCCCCCTTTTCTAACACGGCTGTTTGAGTTGCACAGCAACCAGGGGATTGGCAGAGATGAGATCAGGTTTTCCCGTTGGACAGTAGCCCGGGAGAGTGAGGCAGACCGAGTGAGAATTGAGAGAAGGACGGAAAAAAGAGAGAGAGGCAGAGAAAGCAGGGGAGGGATCGACACTGGGAGGGAGAGGGAGAGAGAGAGTGAGAGACGAGGTAGGATGGCGTCTCGGCCGGGCATAATTGGCAGTCTTTGTGGAAAGGGGCCCTTGATTTAATAGGCCCGGCTGGTGACTGAACCTCTGGAGTGCGAACAGCACGGAAATGTGTCCGAGCCTGGAGCCCCCCGGCCGTCCCTCCACCCTCAGTCTCTGAGGACAGCTGACTCACAGCCTGACTGCCTGCCCCCGAGCCACACTGCATACCTCGCACCGCAAAGCCATGAACATACACCACAGCACTGCACACTATACTGAACCCTCACTCACACAGACAGCACACTAAACTACACACTTATAGCCACTCGTACCCTCCCATAGCAAACTATACTACACAGTCACACACATACCTCACACCTCACCGGCCTGGACATTTACATTTGACATTTTATTCATTTAGCAAACACTCTTATCCAGAGCGACTTACAGTTAGTGCATTCAGAGCTAAGAGAGACAACTGCATATCACAGTCATAGGCCCCGTTTATACCTGGTTCTAACATGCGTCCTTTGCCTTGATTTGGCTACATTCTGATTGTGCCCACATTTAAACAGGTGTAGATGATTAAAAGACGCATTGTGATCTTTCTGACCACCTCAGGAAGTAGTCAGGGACCAAGTGTATCTGGATATGAATTAAGTGTAAACAGAACAGGATGGTCAAACCATTTAAATCATTATTATACCAGTCTCTAACATCCTTGACAGGTAGCACCATTGACTTATGGCATCAATCATTGTCTTAAAATAAATGAATACATTCTATTTTGAAAGAATATCTGTCAAGTAATTTACATACATGGAGGCACCAGGAAATCTGTTCAAGAGGCGGACACAGTGGATGGATAAAATACCAATTTTACTACCATTTGTAGACACAACGGCTACAATCATAATGTAGATAAGATCAGGACAAACAACAATTGTTAGCACCAGGTATAAATTAGACTAAAGTAAGCAAAGAAATTATCCCTCAATAAGTAAGTCAGAGCTAGTAAGAAAAGACATGTGTGAGTGTTGGTTTCAGCACAGCAAACTAGTGTATACACACGGTACACATCACACCGCCCTGGAGACACAGCACAGACCACTATACTCAGGCAGAGCAGCAGTCTTACACACCATCACACACAGTCACAACGCATGCCTCACTGCCCTAGAGTACAATACTATGCTACACACTAACATACCGTAGCACACAGGCATACAAGACACTTATAACACACACTGATACACTTGTATCACTGTCAACAATGTAATTCTAACAGCACTACAGAACAGAGGAGGCTGGTGGGAGGAGCTAAAGGGGGACAGCTCATTGTAATCGCTGGCATGTAATAAATGGAATGGAGTCAAACGTATGTCTGCATATGTCTGATCTGTTTGTTACCACTCCATTTATACCATTCCAGGTATTACAATGTCCAATGTCCAGTGTGTTTTCACACATGTTCCTGTACATACTGCACACTTGCTCTATTTCTAAATGCACATTGCTGCATTTGGTGTTTCCATAGTGCCTTAGTGATGAGGGCTGTGGTGGTCCTCAGACCTGTGTTCAAATGCTATTTAGGGTATTTCAATTACTTTTAAAAGACATTTGGAAGTATGTGTTTGGATATTTTTTTATTTTAAAACACAAGTAGTTGAATATTGGAATGCATTTTACATTTACATTTGACATTTTAGTCATTTACTTCTGGTTAATCTTAAAATACACTACAAAAGTATGTGGACACCTGCTCGTCGTACGTCTCATTCCAAAATCATGGGCATTAATATGGAGTTGGTCCCCCCTTTAACCGCCTCCACTCTTCTGGGAAGGCTTTCCACTAGATGTTGGAACATTGCTGCTGGGACTCTATGCAGGCCAGTCAAGTTCTTCCACACTGATTTCGACGAACCATTTCTGTATGGACCTCACTTTGTGCATGGGGGCACTGTCATGCTGAAACAGGAAAGGGCCTTCCCCAAACTGTTTCCACAAAGTTGGAAGCACGGAATCATCTACGTAGAACGTCTTTGTATGTTGTAGCGTTAACATTTCCCTTCACCTGAACTAAGGGGTCTAGCCAGAACCATAAAAATATCCCCAGAACATTATTCCTCCTCCCCCAAACTTTACAGTTGACACTATGCTTTCTGGCAGGTAGCGTTCTCCGGGCATCCGCCAAACCAAGATTTGTCCGTCAGACTGCCAAATCGTGAAGAGTGATTCATCACTCCAGAGGTTTTCCACTGCTCCAGAGTCCAATGGCGGCGAGCTTTACACCACTCTAGCCGACACTTGGCATTGCGCATGGTGATCTTAGGCTTGTGTGCGGCTGCTCGGCCATCAAACCCATTTCATGAAACTCACGACAAACAGTTATTGTGCTGACGTTGCTTCCAGAGACAGTTTGGAACTCCGTAGTGAGTGTTGCAACCGAGGACAAAGATTTTTACGATTTTCAGCACTCAGCGGTACCGTTCTGTGAGCTTGTGTGGCCTATCACTTCGCAGCTGAGCCGTTGTTGCTCCTAGATGTTCCCACTTCACAATAACAGCACTTACAGTTGACCGGGACAGCTCCAGCAGGGCAGAAATTTGACAAACTGACTTGTTGGAAAGGTGGCATCCTATGCCATATGATACGGTACATTCTACTGCCAATGTTTGTCTATGGAGATTGCATGGTTGTGTGCTCAATTTTATAAACCTGTCAGCAACAGGTGTGGCTGAAATACTTTTGTATCTATAGTGTATCTGTCATAGAAGTAAATTTTTCCTCAATAAAGTAGCTACCAGCAAAGTCAGTGCTAGTAAGAACCACCCGAGCCACTGCCTGTTCATCCCGCTATCATCCAGAAGGCGAGGTCAGTACAGGTGTATCAAAGCTGGGACCGAGAGACTGAAAAACAGCTTCTATCTCAAGGCCATCAGACTGTTAAACAGCCATCACTAACATAGAGAGGCTGCTGCCAACATTCAGACTCAAATCTCTGGCCACTTTAATAAATTGACTTAATAAAGGTATCACTAGTCACTTTAAATAATGCCACTTGTTTACATATCCTACATTACTCATCGCACATGTATATACTGTATTCTATACCATCTACTGCACCTTGCCTATGCCGCACGGCCATCACTCATCCTCATATTTATATATACATATTCTTATTCAACCCTTTACATTTGTGTGTATAAGGTAGTTGTTGTGAAATTGTTAGATTACTTGTTAGATATTACTAGAAGTAAAAGCACAAGCACTTCGATATACTCACATTAATATCTGCTAACCATGTGTATGTGACCAATGCAATTGTATTTGATTTGATTTGAAGTGTTGGCGGTGGATGAATGGCACAACAATGGGCCTCTGGATCTGGTCACGGTATCTCTGTGCATTCAAATTGTCATTAATAAAATACATTTGTGTTCATTGTCCGTAGCTTGCCCATACAATAACCGAAACCGCCACCATGGGGCACTCTGTTCACAACGTTGACATCAGCAAACCGCTCGCCCACACAATGCCATCTGCCTGGTACAGTTGAAACCAGGATTCATCCATGAAGAGCACATTTCTCCAGTGTGCCAGTGGCTATCGAAGGTGAACATTTTCGCACTGAAGTCAGTTATGATGCCGAACTGCAGTCAGGTCAAGACCCTGGTGAGGATGATGAGCACGCAGATGAGCTTCCCTGAGACGGTTTCTGACACTTTGTGGAAATATTCTTTGGTTGTGCAAACCCACATCCGCTGGCTGGTCTCAGACGATCCTGCAGGTGAAGAAGCCAGATGTGGGGGTCCTTGGCTGGTGTGGTTAGACATGATCTGCAGTTGTGAGGCAGGTTAGATGAAGTAACAAATTCTCTAAAACAACATTGGAGATGGCTTATGATAAATTAACATTCAATTCTCTGGCAACAGCTCTGGTGGACATTCCTGCAGTCAGCATGCCAATTGCACGGTCCCTCAACATCTGTGGCATTGTGTTGTGTGACAATACTGCACATTTTAGAGTGGCCTTTTAATGTCCCCAGCACAAGGTGCACCTGTGTAATTATCATGCTGTTTAATCAGATTATTGATATGCTACACCTGTTAGGTGGATGGATTATCTTGGCAAAGCATTAATGCTCACTAATAGGGATGTAATCAAAATTGTGCACAAAATTTGAGAGACATAAGCTTTTTGTGCACATGGAACATTTCTGGGATCTTTTATTTCAGCTCATGAAAAAAGGGACTAACACTTTATATGTTGCGTTCATATTTTTGTTCAGTATATTTGAAGAAGTAGGGTTTCAGATGATTGGGGAAGAAGGACAGGGACTCTGCTGTCCTAGCTTCAGGGGGAAGCTGGTTCCATAATTGGGGTGCCAGGACAGAGAAAAGCTTTGATTGGGCTGAGCGGGAGTTGCCCTCCCGTACTGGTGGGAGGGCCAAGACCAGAGTTGGCAGAACAGAGTACTTGGGTTGGATGTAGGGTTTGAGCATAACCTGATGGTAGGGAGAGGCAGTTCCTCTTGCTGCTCCCTAGGCAAGTACCATGGTCTTGTAATGGATGCAATATTCGACCGGAAGCCAGTAGAGTGTGCAGAGGAGCGGGGTGACATGGGAGAAGGTTGAACACAAGGCAGTCTGGATCAGTTGCAGGGGTTTGATGGCACAAGCGGGGAGCCCACTCAACAGTGAGTTGCAGTATTCCAGATGGGAGATGACAAGTGCCTGGATTAGGACCTGCGACACTTCTTGTGTGAGGTAGGGTCGTACTCTGCAGATGTTGTTGAGCATGAACCTGCAGAAGCGAGTCACTGCTTTGATGTTTGCAGAGAATGATAGAGTGTTGTCCAGGGAGAAAAAGGTCAAGGTGTAGCATTGTTCTTCGTGACTGGGACCAGTAGACTCAATAGGCTTGAGTGAATGGATGTCATCAACCTTCTTTTCAAAGAGGTTGACAAAGTTGTCTATAGCGAGGGATGAGGAAGGGGGAGGGCTGGAGAATTAAGGAGGGAGGAGAAGGTGAAAATTATGGAAATACAATGGAAATACACTGGAAATAGAATGGAAATACACTGTAAATACAATGGAAATACACAGGAAATACAATGGAAATACACAGGAAATACAATGGAAATACAATGGAAATACACTGGAAATAGAATGGAAATACACTGGAAATACAATGGAAATGCACAGGAAATACAATAGAAATACACTGGAAATACAATGGAAATACACTGGAAATAGAATGGAAATACACTGGAAATACAATGGAAATACAATGGAAATACACTGGAAATAGAATGGAAATACACTGGAAATACAATAGAAATACACTGGAAATACAATGGAAATACACTGGAAATACAATGGAAATACAATGGAAATACACTGGAATTACAATGGAAATTCACTGGAAATACAATAGAAATACAATGGAAATACACTGGAATTACAATGGAAATTCACTGGAAATACAATAGAAATACAATGGAAATACACTGGAAATAGAATGGAAATACACTGGAAATACACAGGAAATACAATGGAAATACACAGGAAATACAATGGAAATACACAGAAAATACAATGGAAATACACTGGAAATACAATGGAAATAGAATGGAAATACAATGGAAATACACAGGAAATACATAGGAAATACAATGGAAATACACTGGAAATACAATAGAAATACAATTAGAATCATAAAACACGGGACGAGATGTTAAAAACTGTCCAATATGCCAATAGATGGAATGCACTCACATGAGATTTGCCGTGATGTTGATAGAGTGGCATGGGAGGTTTATTTCTTAGACTGGGTTAAGATGTCAATTTTGGGACACATCCTCAGTAGTGTGCCTTCGAATCAGTGGGTGTTTCGGCCTTTAATCACTAAACACCCTCATCAAAGGTGGCCAGCTAAAGGGTGATCAAGCCTTAGCTTGTGTCCCATGCCCAATTAAGATGTCCCACGGGACTATGCAAGGCAGGGGCGTCCTCTTCCCTGAGCCAGCCCTACAGCTGACCGCATACCTCACATGCCCTCCTCAAGTTGGAGGGATCTGAATTGGGTTCTCAGGTGGGGGTGGGGGGTCATGAAGTTATAGCCCAGCAAGGGTCCTTCCGTTTGATCCAGATCCACTGGCTGCCTCTTTCAGCTGCTTGAGAAACTGCTCTGACGGTCTGCCGCAGAGCCTGTCCATGGATTCCAAGTTCTTTCAGCAACCTGATGGTGGAAGAAGCCACAAATCCTCTGCATCCCACTTCAACTGGCCAGACTTTTGCATTCCAGACACGCTGAGTTGCGTCTGCTGCCAACTCTGTGTAACGCAGTTTCTTACGCTCGTAGGCCTCTTCAACAGAGTTTTCCCACAGGACTGTGAGCTCTATGATGTACACAGCCTTTCGTGAAGGGGACCAGAGTACCATGTCTGGCTTAAGGTTGGTAGAAGCAATCTCAGGTGGAAAAATTAGTTGCTGGCCAATATCGACAAGCATCTTCCAGTCCCGGGCCATGGCTAGGTGTCCAGTTTCTGGCTTCGTAGGACTATGCTTGGGCCTTTTCTGTCCCTCCCGGATGAATGTTGTTCTTTTGACGGGATTACAATGGAAATACACTGGAAATACAATAGAAATACACTGGAAATAGAATGGAAATAAACTGGAAATACAATGGAAATACAATGGAAATACACAGGAAATACAATGGAAATACACTGGAAATACAATAGAAATACAATGGAAATACACTGGAAATACAATGGAAATACACAGGAAATACAATGGAAATACAATGGAAATACACTGGAAATACAATGGAAATACACTGGAAATACACTGGAATTACATTTAGAAAGTATTTTTTTATTTTTTTTTATTTAACCAGGCAAGTCAGTTAAGAACAAATTCTTATTTTCAATGACGGCCTGGGAACAGTGGGTTAACTGCCTGTTCAGGGGCAGAACGACAGATTTGTACCTTATCAGCTCGGGGGTTTGAACTCACAACCTTCCGGTTACTAGTCCAACGCTCTAACCACTAGGCTACCCTGCCGCCCCGAAAGTATTAGCATGTTAGAAAGTATTAGCATGTATTTGAAAATGCTTAAATACACAATACTTATACAAATATTGAAATACTCCCATACATTAGAGCCAGGTTTGCTTGGTATTTTAAATAATGTATAAGGAAATAAGTATTTGAAAATATTTTAGGATCTTAATTTGAGCCAGTTTGCAACAACAGGAAATGCGAAATATTGTGTGGATTATAATTAATGGACATTTTTTCTAGGGGTTGATACATTTTAAGTTAGGGAAAATCAATTCTGAAATGTTAAAGACATGTTTCGGTACTTTGGCGACTTAGAAAGTATATATTTTTTTTACCTCTCATTTGGGCTAGATATGTCAATGTGTAGTTCATACATGCATAATCAATGAGCAGAATTACTGTTATACTCAATTTGCCACGAAATCCCTGGTTTGAAACTATTGTTTTCTTGAAGCTGTGCCGCACCATTTTCCCTATACATTTCCCTCCACATTGGCCAGCCCCCTAGTAATTTGAGTTCTAGCATATGAGCTTCAGCCCCTCACATTTGAGTGACAGCTAGCAAGAGGCCTGCCCAGCACTATCCAATGAGGTTGCAGGGTGGGCTTAATGCTTAGTGGACACAGCAGAGAGAGAAAGAGAGAGCAATGACATGGTACACATATAAGTAATAGTACGCAATTTTCGGGGACCACTTTCAGAACTACTGGCTAAAAAGTATGCAAAAGTACCGGAGAATCTCTTTAAAGTGGAAATTACAGACTTTAGAAGTATTTTTTTTGTTTGGTTTTTTTGTGAATTTTTATCCCCTTTTTCTCCCCAATTTTTGTGGTATCCAATTGTTTAGTAGCTACTATCTTGTCTCATCGCTACAACTCCCGTACGGGCTCGAGAGAGATGAAGGTTGAAAGTCATGCGTCCTCCGATACACAACCCAACCAAGCCGCACTGCTTCTTAACACAGCGACATCCAACCCGGAAGCCAGCCGCACCAATGTGTCGGAGGAAACACCGTGCACCTGGCAACCTTGGTTAGCGCGCACTGCGCCCGGCCCGCCACAGGAGTCGCTGATGCGCGATGAGACAAGGATTTCCCTACCTGCCAAACCCTCCCTAACCCGGACAACGCTAGGCCAATTGTGCGTCGCCCCACGGACCTTCCGGTCGCGGCCGGTTACGACAGAGCCTGGGCGCGAACCCAGCTGGCGCTGCTTACAGCGCCCTTAACCACTGCGCCACCCGGGAGGCCCTAGATGCATTTTTAAACCTTAAATACACTACGAGATTCCATTTCCTGCTGTGGAGGAAAATCTCATCATCAAAAGAGTGATCAAATTAAGATCCTACAGTTGTAGTAGGCTGGCTACTCATAGAAAAGTATTTGAAAATATTTTCAAATACTTCCAATAGAAGTAGTTGATTCTGGTCACATCTTTAGAAAACACAAAAATACACAGAAAATAAGTATTTGAATATCAAATAATCAAATATACATGTATTTGAACTGCAGGTCTGGTGTTCTTACTGAGGTAATGTGGGAACAGTGAGTCAGAGGAGGTGTGTGTGTGTGAGGGAGAGGGTGGGAATGGGTAGTGATGGGGGCTAGGGGTGTAGAGTGAGGGTGGTGGGGGCGGTGAGGGGTGGTGATGGGGCGGGCTGCTGGGCTGCATCGTGACGGCAGCCGTGATTAGTGGGGGTCGAGCTGCGCTCTTATTGATTGGCACAGTGGAGACACTAGGCTGCCTTCAACCACACTCTAATGAGAAGCCCTGACCTCCTCCAGTCAGCAAGGTCGCCAAAGCCTACTGTAATTGCACTCGCTCTAATGGCGTCAGTCACACACGCACTCCAGCCCGGTAATGACAATTATCATAATGTCACTGGGCTCCACAGGGGCCTCTCAATCACATGTCACTTTGGGGGAGAGGGGACATTTGTCAGACGCCGCGCTGGAGATGAGGAGCAACGACTTGTCATTTTGGTTTGGTTATGAGTCGGACTGGGCCCGGAGCTGTCGCTGACTATGCCACTGTACAGGACTGGTTAAGCAAAGGAAACCCAGGGCTGCTAGGCTTACCAAGACGCTTTCCAAAATTGCATCCCATCCCTCTTCAATCAATATCTTTAGAACCCAATACGTCCATACCCAATAAGTCCCTAATACTCTGATACCTAACCTGTTAACGTGCTAGCATGCCCTCAATCATCTAACCCAGACCTTCTGGATCTGACATGTCCACATGTCCCTAGAATCTGAACAATACAACGGCCTAAACAAAACCTCTGGCCACTTACTCTTACAAAATATAATATCAATCAATATAAAAGCCTCCCTTCAATATACCCCCAGCAACTTGAATTAATTAATACGAAGCAGTAATTACATGATGATATGAGTCTCTTTGTAACCTCTCCTTTGTCTGTCTGGGAGTGGATACATGTATCTGAGTATTTTTAATTCATCACCTTTTTTATGTTGCCTGCAATTCATCAATGAAGCCTGACAAACAACCGGGAGGATATATAGCATTATGCAGCTGAGCAGCAATATGCCTACATACACTGAGTGGATACAACTTTAAGAACCCCTTTCATTGACATAAACTGACCAGGTGAATCCAGGTGAAATCTATGATCCCTTATTGATGTCACTTGTTAAATCCACTTCAATCAGTGTAGATGAAGAGGAGGAGACAGATTAATGAAGGATTTTTAAGCCTTGAGACAATTGAGACATGGATTGTGTATGTGTGCCATTCAGAGTGTGATTGGGCAAGACAACATGTTTAAGTGCAACTCAATATTAGGAGGCTATCCTTAATGTTTTGTACACTCAGTGTATATCTGTGGCTTGGACGTAGACCCTTAATCTAGCCCCACCTACAGGTGAAGGAAGTGAGAGCCAAAACATCAGTCTCTATCGTCATAGGCAATGACCAGAAAATCACTGGATGTATTTACCTGTCATTGATTCATGTAGAAGTGTGATTAATGGTTCCTTCCTGAGGAAGTACCAAGGGATAATAATGAGCAGAGTCATTCACAACAGGACCATGTTTACACAACTACCTATGAGTGTGTGTGTGTGTGTGTGTGTGTGTGTGTGTGTGTGTGTGTGTGTGTGTGTGTGTGTGTGTGTGTGGCTGTGTGTGTGTGTGTGTGTGTGTGTGTGTGGCTGTGTGTGTGTGGGGGGGGGGGGGGTTCATTTCAGCAGAGACAGCGGAATTACAGCTGTGTGCTTCCCTGATGAGGGGATGTAGGGGGTTTATGGCGTTTGGCGAAAAGAGTGTGCGCTCTGCGTCCCAGATTTACTACTGAGTCTCTAATTTCAGGGTGCTGACGTATTTAAGAGCGCGGGCCATAAAAAGGAGAGAATAGAAAAAAACGTGAAAAAAAGAGGGCTGGGGTTAAAGAGGCATTGGTTGGAGGTAGCTAAATCTGTGAGAATACAAAGAGGCAGGCGTCTGAGAGGTATTGACCCCACATTGATGGTCAGAAGCTGAGTCTCCTATTGACCAGATATGGAGAGACCTGGGGAGGCAGGAAACACACTGCGTCCAACCACCCCACTGAGAGATAGTGAGAAAGAGAGAGACACTGAGAGAAAAGCAACCGTATATATTGCTGCCTACTCTGACCTTGTGGACAGTTGCTGTCCTACAATTTTTCTCTCAGAGTGTGTGTGTGTGTGTGTGTGTGTGTGTGTGTGTCCTACAGAGAGCTGGCGGGAGGGCTCGGCTCCCTCGCAGGTTTCCGAGGGCATATCCCATCATGCACTGGTGAGAGGCTCCCTGCCCTGTCTCCTCTACACAACTACAGACAGTTTTACAGGTCATAACTAGAACTGCAGCAGTGCTCTCAACACAGAGCTGTGTGCTGCCTCAACTGTTTCTTGTGCCCTCAGGCTAAGACACAAAACTAATTACTAAAACATCTCATGACTGCCAATACAGGTCAGAGACTGTGTTTACCAAAGACAACATATCTAAAAACTCCTCCTCCTTCCCCCTCTCAGCTTGGCGTGGACGGTAGAGAGCATAGCGAGGGGAACACTCAGCTTCCTGTCTGTCCGCTCAGCCTGATCCCAGGTCCAATGGTGCAGGTGACAGGAGAACTGGCATGGACCGGGCAAACACACACAGACCAGATGGTCCCAGACCCCTCACACTGTCAAGGTGGGCCAGCTCAAGCCCAGGGTAAGGGACCTCTATTTCTCTCTTTCCTTTCTCTTTCTGTGTCTCTCTCTCTCTCTCCCTCCCTCTCACTGCACTCGATCATTAAACCCCCTGGATAATGTGAGTCATGAGGCAGCAAGTCCCTTAGTATTCCCTTCCATGGAGTAAAGAAACAGAAAGACATACACTGAGTGTACAAAACATTAAGAACACCTTACTAATATTGAGCTGCGCCCCTTTTGCCCTCAGAACAGCCTCAATTCGTTGGGGCATGGACTCCACAGGGATGCTGGCCCATGTTGACTCCAATGCCTCCCACAGATGTGTCAAGTTGGCTGGATGTCCTTTAGGTGGTGGATCATTTATACACCCGGGAAACTGTTGAGCGGGAAAAACCCAGCAGCTTTGCATATCTTGACACTGTCAAACCGGTGCGCCTGGCACCCACTGCCATACCCGTTCAATGGCATTTAATTATTTTGTCTCACCCTCTGAATGGCACACATACACAATCCATGTCTCAAATGTCTCAAGGCTTAAAAATCCTTCTTTAACCTGTCTCCTCCCCTTCAACTACACTGATTGAAGTGGATTTAACAAGTGACATCAACAAGGGATCATAGCTTTCACCTGGATTCACCTGGTCAGTGTGTGTCATAATGCAACATATCCTCCTGGTTGTTTGTCAGGTGTTCCTAATGTTTTGTACACTCAATGTAGAAAAAACAATAAATCAAAGACAGACCATAGTTTTTTTTTATTCATATCTAGTGTTGACAAATACTTCATGACCCATATCAGTGTCTGGCCCTGTAACAGGTTTTAGTTTGGAGATCGTTCAGCAAGCCTTGTGGCAGCAGCGTGTTCCCGGGGGAGATGTTGAAACTACTATGATTGGCGAGCACACCGTTATTATAATTATTATTACTATTATTATCAGAATTAATCATTAGTGGAATTACAGAGGGGCTTTTTCAACAGTGGAACTGCAGCAGAGAGTTGTAGCGCTGGTGGTGTGTGTGTGTGTGTGTGTGTGTGTGTGTGTGTGTGTGTGTGTGTGTGTGTGTGTGTGTGTGTGTGTGTGTGTGTGTGTGTGTGTTTCAGGGCTATTGTGAAGAGAATGGAGATATGGGGACAAGAGAACAAGGAAATTGAGCTCTGAGCTCCAAGAACAGGAGAGGATAGGAGAGGAGGGGAAAGAAGAGGAGAGGAGAGGAGAGGAGAGGAGAGGAGAGGAGAGGAGAGGAGAGGAGAGGAGAGGAGAGGAGAGGGGTCAACTGGAAACCAGGAACCACATGGGAGGCAGAATTTTAAATGATTCCCCCCGTAGCAAGACCAACCCAGCCCAGCAGTTGGACTAAACCTATCTCTCTCACTCTCTCTCTTTCTCTCCCCCCCCCCCCCCCCTCTCTCTTTCTTTCTTTCTCCCTCTCTCTACCCCTTTCCCTCTCTATCTAGCTCTTTCTCTCAGTCATCTCTCTCTTTTCCTCTCCCTCAGTCCCTCTCTGAGATGCAATTAATTCGGATAGAGCCTGCCAAGAGTGCAGAGATAGAGGGATGTGGGGTGCACCCTCACACATGCAGGAGGGAGTATGGTCTCACAGACACAGAACCAGACTCCCCATCTCCTCTGGTTCACGACATCACAAACGCCTCTCTCTCTTTCTCCCCCTCTCTCTAATTCCAGGCCTGCATCTCCCCCAGTCTCCCAGTGTCTGAGGAGCAGAGCAGAGCAAGCTCAATACATTTGATCTACACACAGCAGTCCTAGGAGAGAAGCCTCTCTGCACAGTAAACACACACACACACACACACACAAACACATAGAGAAACTTACATCAACACCACTACACCAACACCACTGAAATGTATCCAAAGCTATATTAGGGGGAAAAAACTGTTCTACCAAACATACTGTATCAAAGTATATTAGAAAACATGTATAAACTAGAGGAGAGCAGCTGAGCAAGGCCAGTCAAACTCTCACTCTGTATATTAGAAGAGCACCTTGTTGGTGAGTCATCCAGGTTCCTCCATGTTGTTTTCCACAGACCAGAAAGTGAATGGGGACTGGACTGCAGGTGGGGTCCCACAGGGAGAGCTGAGGGCTGCCTGGCTGGTGAGGGATTGGTGGTGGTGGATGGTCTGGGAGATATGTCATGGTACACAAAGCACGTACCATGGAAAATGCAGGAGGGAGTTTAGCTCACGGCCAGGGAGGCAGTCAATACCAGGGAAATTGATCGTAATCAAGCGAGTTGCAGAGAGTGAGCATAGCACAGTCACCGACTCTCAATCCCCTCCTCTCCTCCTCTCCTTCTCGCCTCCTCCATCTTGTCGTGTCTTTGGCTATGCCGGATTAAGTGATATGACATGCTATTCTATAAAATAATTTCTCCGTAATTAATATTACCTGATTGAGCTAATCATGTAAATGTAATTAACTAGAGAGTCGGGGCACCACGAAAGAAGATTTATAGAGCTGTTATCTTCCGAATAAACTCTTAAAGACCTAGTAATATTTTACATCAATAGCAGTCAATATTAATCGGCACCTTAATTCAGTTGTAAATTCTTGGTTATCTTCACAAACACTGGCTAACAAGTTGAATCAGCAATACAAAATTGGGTTTAATTATTTATTTACTAAATACCTAACTAATCACACAGAATTACACATACACATAATTAATCATAACTTGATTACAAATTACGTCATATAGGAAAACATCCCTAGTGGGCGGAACAGATATGACAGCTTGTTACACAAAAGAAAAGGGTTCTGGGTTTTAGTGAAATAGCGGGAAGACTGAGGAACAAAGGGCAAAGCTGTGCTATCGTAAATACAGTATCTTATGCATTCTAAATTACCGCCCATATGGAAAAGGAAAATGCAATAAATATTTACTCTGAGCTGCGCTTCGGTAGGTTGGTGGTAGATGGAAGGCCGTGTTGCCCAACCGAGTCCTTTGTCCTTTGAAGAATGTCTCTGCTGGTAAATTGGATACGTTGTAGTAACATCGTTGTGTGGTAGACGGGATACTCTGTCTGTTCTTTCCTAACCTGCGTTTGCAGCTGCTGTTGCTAACTCAACGGCTAGGAGGTATCACTTCTGTAGTGAATAAGAGTTCAAAGTTCATACCATTCGCAACCAAAGCTCACCCTGATGTTGGCTTCGTTCTGTAGTTATTATCTGAACCATTCTGACATCGGACCGTCGTCCTCACATCCTCGGAACAGGAGGTTACATTGCCGTCAAGGCTTTATATAGTGGAGCGAGAAGGGTGTGTCTGAAAAGTTTTATAACCCCATGACTCTTCACAGGGCCGGGCCACTGATTGAGCAGAGCCCTAACCTTATGAAAACCCAAATCTCACATTTTAGAAGCTAAAATCACCTTTCATCTCATCACGAATAATTTCATATTCAAACATTTAAATTGAACAACAATTCCATGTGAATCCGATAACTCTGATGTGTAGACTTTCCACTGTAGAGTTTATGTCATCTTATCATTGATGAGAATGTCTCAGATGACAACCGAACTGACATCATATTCATTAAGTACCACCGCATATGTTCATTGGTCGGATTACCAGAATATAGTTCATTTCCCCCCACCTTCTGATGTTCCCAGAATCTCTATGTTAATCAAGGGGTTTGCAAATGTAACATCAGTAAGGTAGAGAGAGGAAAAAGGGGGGAAGAGGTATTTATGACTGTCATAAACCTATCCCCAGGCCAACGTCATGACAATCTTCTACCAGTCTCTCCATACACTCTTAGAAAAAAGGGTTCCAAAAGGGTTCTTCAGCTGTCCCCATATAAGAGAACCCTTTTGTTTCCTGGGAGAACCCCTTTTGGTACCACGTAGAACCATTTTGAGTTCCATGTAGAACTCTCTGTAGAAAGGGTTCTATTTGGAACCCAACATGGTTCTACCTAGAACCACAAGGGGTTCTTCAAGGTGTTCACCGGTGGGGACAGGCAACGAACTCTTAGGTTCTAGATAGCACCTTTTTTCTAAGAGTGCACTGTATGTATGTTTCTTTTGATTTGAAAGGAAATGTAAACAATGGAGAAACCTTGTGATGTGGAAAGGTGTGTGAGTTCTATAAGATTGTGTTTGTATGTGTATCCATTTTAATTTAATTATTCACACCAGCTAGTATTATTACTGTTTTAATGACTATTACTCATGAATGTTCACAGGTGTTATTATTAAAATACAGATATGTATGACTGTTATCTCTCTGTATCATATTTTGAAGCAGGTAGACTTTAACCTTTCACCTTTTAACGTGTAAAGTACATTTCTGATATTGTTCAGTAGAATCCTCCAGATACACTACACCTGTCTGTCTGTCTGTATGTTAGTGAACATAACAAATTACCCAGGAACAGGAAAGGAGGTGAAGGTCCAAGGTTTTCTCTCTCCCCTCGCTGCACCATCATTTCTCATTTGAAGACGCTGGCGTACCTGGCTGTGCGGCTGTGCTGTTAAAAGCGCTGGCCCAATTATAGCATAACACCTAGCCTTACGGTTACCATGGCTGCGCGATGCATCTGTCCCGCGGGACGCACCGTGGAGGAACGAGCGCCTTATCAACCATCACCCTGGTAATAACACTTCCCCTGAGCCTCAGCCGCCTGCGTCAGGCCTTAACGAGAACCCCGGGTGAAATTCGAGCCACAGCCTGATTTGGGATTAATCTGTTTCTGTGTCCTTGCATGTGAGCGTGTGTGTGCGTGTGTGTGTGTGTGTGTGTGTGTGTGTGTGTGTGTGTGTGTGTGTGTGTGTGTGTGTGTGTGTGTGTGTGTTTGTCCACGTTAATTTGGGCCCATTCTGCATTGTTTTCACATTTCTATATGTACCCAATTCTGTTTTCTCGTCCTGCAAACCTCCACTGTTATCTATGTTGAAAAAAATATAACATCCACAAGCTCAGTATGTTTGGAATTTCAGTATTTGTATCTGCTTAGGTTGTTGTTGCTTACCAATATTGACTATATACATTTATTAAAAAATATATTTGACATCAATACTAGAATCTCTTGCCAACATATCATGAAATTCTCATGGTGAACTAATATGTTATTGTCTTTCCTTTTATGTTTTTTATTTTCTTTTTAAGATTTTCCTTACAATACAAAACATCCACACACAAACTAAAACATACAGACACACACAAATATCCACAACATCACCCCTGCCCAGACAACACCTGTTCACACCCCCACCTCCAGCATCACTCTCTGCCACATGGCCTCAAACTGCACCATTTTGTTTCTCTCTATCACCCACGCACTTTCAACATTCAGTTAAAGAATTAGACCTTCCCATTGTGTTAACAATAGAGGATTGGTTGATTTCCAGTTTTTAGGTAAACGTTTTTTTTAAGATGATTGACAAGAAAAGTATTGTCCAACCCATCTGGTATCTTATTGCACTCTCATAAAAGTACATTTACATTGTAATACATTGTAATACAACCAACATTCTAACTCCGCCCATAATTGTGGACTTTATAGCATTGTCTTTAGAAGAGGTCCTCAAATAACAACAAGATGAACTGTAGCTGTGTCTGACACAACTACAGACCTAAGTAATGTAGTGATTGGCTTTTGGATGACCGATGTATTCATTAGGTAGGCTGCCTTTTGTCTCATCTATCATCGATGATCTATGGGGGATGTCTATGTCTATGTATTGTCTATGTCTATGTATTGTCTATGTCTATGTCTATATCTATGTCTACATCTATGTCTGTCTGTGTATTGTCTATGTCTATGTCTTTATCTATGTCTACATCGATGTCTGTCTGTGTATTGTCTATGTCTATGTCTATATCTATGTCTATGTATTGTCTATGTCTATGTATTGTCTATGTCTATATCTGTGTATTGTCTATGTCTATGTATTGTCTATGTCTATGTCTATGTATTGTCTATGTCTATGTCTATGTATTGTCTATGTCTATAACTATGTCTATGTCTGTGTATTGTCTATGTCTATGTCTATATCTATGTCTGTGTATTGTCTATGTCTATGTCTATGTATTGTCTATGTCTATGTCTATGGGGGGCGGCAGGTAGCCTAGTGGTTAGCATGCTGGACTTGTAACTGAAAGATTGCAAGCTCCAATCCCAGAGCTGACAAGGTAAAAATCTGTTGTTGTGCCCCTGAACAAGGCAGTTAACCCACTGTTCCTAGTCTGTCACTGAAAATCAGAATTTGTTCTTATTATCTGACTTGCCTAGTTAAACGAAGGAAGGGAAAAAAATGTCTATGTATTGTTTTCCGACAGGTGGCGTCGCTCCTACATGCCACTTGTCCTTCAGTGCAGGTGGAATCACTGCGTTATCTGACGTGAGACAGAACAAGTAGTGAAGATAGTGTTGTCTTTTCTACAATCAATTCCCAAACCCTGTGACTGATATTATTGTGTATTTAGTATTGTTTGATTCTTGGCCTGTGAATGTCATCTTGTTACATGAGTCAGGCTTGTCAATGTGACTTTTGCTGTGGTCTAACTAACAGGACACAGGAATAGCCTGAGTATGTCACTGAGGCATTATGCCTTAGTACCATCCTACCATCCTGAAGCAGTTTCAACACTGCTGGCCCCACAACTCATACACATAAACACATAAACACAGGACCCCTGGGTAGTGGTAGTGGGGGAGGTGTGTATGACCAGCACCAGAGATGAGGCATACCCCTCAGCTCCCAGACCCACACACAGTGTGAATAATTGGTCAAAGTCAGCTGCTGGAAGCTAGTCAGCATAACGGATACATTCTGAGTCTGGAGACGGACGCTGTTAGCACATGAAAATTAAAGGGAGCAGTGCTACTGGTCAAAAGTGTGAACCTCAAAGCCACAGCAGAAACAAAGATACACGACTGCTGAGGAAACGGTCGTCACTGTTAATCAATCAGCACGTGACTGAGTTCTCACTGCCTGCATTACCTAACCTAAGCCAGATGGAGGTACTCCTCAAACATCTCCAATACTGAGCAGTCACATTGAAATCAGCTATTAGATTGATGCAAAGTAGCTCTCCAATCAGACGGATATAGTCACAGTGGTCAGTCATTTCATTCCATCAAATGGTCATTGTAAATTCCTAAATGTGTCCTCATACCCATTCTAGAAACATACATCCTCCTCTTTCTTTTAAGTGCAAGGTCCCACACAGTAAAAACAATGTTTTTTTTTATCAAATTGGATGATATTTGGATGAAACCAGTTCAAAGTAGGGTGACCCAAGACCCCAGCAACCCCAGTCATAGACTGTTCTCTCTACTACCGCATGGCAAGTGGTACCGGAGTGCCAAGTCTAGGACAAAAAGACTTCTCAACAGTTTTTACCCCCAAGCCATAAGACTCCTGAACAGGTAATCAATGGCTACCCGGACTATTTGCATTGTGTGCTCCACCCCACCAACCCCTCTTTTTACGCTGCTGCTACTCTCTGTTTATCATATGTGCATAGTCACTTTAACTATACATTCATGTACATACTACCTCAATTGGGCCGACCAACCAGTGCTCCCGCACATTGGCTAACCGGGCTACCTGTACTTTGTCCCACCACCCACCACCTGCCAACTCCTCTTTTACGCTACTGCTACTCTCTGTTCATCATATATGCATAGTCACTTTAACCATATCTACATACTACCTCAATCAGCCAGACTGACCGGTGTCTGTATGTAACCTCGCTACTGTACATAGTCTCGCTACTGTATATAGCCTGTCTTTTTACTGTGGTTTTATTTCTTTACTTACCTATTGTTCACCTAACACCTTTAACCACTAGGCTACCCTGCCGCCCCATTCAACTATGTAAAGAAAAAGGTATTTAATAAGAATATTTCATTCATTCAGATCTAGGATGTGTTATTTTAGTGTTCCCTTTATTTTTTTGAGCAGTGTACATTTTTCAGAAATTCACTGAGGAGGATGGTCCTCCCCTGAGGAGCCTCCACTGATGTGTAGCCCATGTATCTGATGCTGTCTGGACCAAAAGAGTATAACTTATTGCCACTGTAGCATTTGATTGATTGATGCCATCAACATTTAGCCTCCTTTGATAAAAAAAATCATAAATTCATTGGTCAATCAGCGTTGAGCTGAGCTCAACTGTGAGTTGTCCTGGTGCAGCAAAAGGGGGGGGGGGGGGGGGGGGGGGGGGGTGTAACTCAATATTAGGACGGTAAAGAGACATTTTAGAAAATTCAACATCTACTCTGTCTGCACAGCTTCCCAGGCAACCACCACAGCAGGAATGCTGTGATACAAAATCAGCTTTCCCAAGGCAAAGAAGGGGGGTAAGCTGGTATCACATTTTGTTACCTTGTATTGTTTTTTTCAAGCATTCTAATGGGTGATGTGTGTTACAAATTGTACGAATCAATGGCTCCGGCACAATATAAAGCCGGGTGCCTATATTAGGCTTATGGGACCCATTGTGTTCTCGCTTTAAATGTCATGCAGCTTATAAACACTTCATAAAGCATTTATAAAGCCTTTAAAAAACACTACATAAATGTGTTACAAATCATCTATAACCGTATGTCATGCTTTATAAAGGGTTCATAAATGTGCCATAATTGTTTGACATAACCACCAATGTCAGATGTGACATAAACCAATATGTAAAATATAACATAAACCTGTGCCAAGGGTGGCATGAGCACTGCATAATAAAGGCCTAATAAGTCATTAAATGTAGGCTTTAAAAGGCATTTATAACCCTGTCATGCATCTTGGTAGAGCATTGCATCGCTAGGATGGACCTAGACTTGGAGCTCCTGAACCACTTGCCAATGTGTATTTTTTGCCTAACTAGTTTTTTCCCCAAATTCCATTTTATTGGTTTAGTTTTTCCAGGTTTCGGATTTCCCATTTTTTTTCTGGTTTCCCCCATTTTTTCACACTTTTTAAATAGAAAAAGAGCAAACATGGATTTTCTGTGTTCACAACAACGCTTAAACCGTACCTGGGGATGACTTTTGAGGTCTGGGAAAAATCTAAGAAACATATACTTTTTTGTTAGCTGCCTTTTAATCCAGGGAGCATGCCCTGTGCTGTTGTTTGGTTAGCAGGTTTTCTGTAGAGCAGTAAGCACACGTGATGTGACTCGGCCACAAATGGAATGGGTGTAGTAAAAGGCCAGCAATACTCAGAGTATCCCCTACAAGTATCCCCTACAATAGTATCCCCTACAATAGTATCCCCTACAAGTATCCCCTACAATAGTATCCCCTACAATACTTTTACTGCAGCACCCAGAATAGTTCTTGCTCTAAGCCAATATGTATTTCATATATAGTGATTTGTATTGGGGGCATTTATATTAAAACCAAAATGTAATGCAAATGTCACTTAAATATGAAGAAATATGAAGAAAAAAAATGTTAAGACAATTATTTTTCATATCATTAACGATTATTGACACTTTTCTACTATTATGTGGGGGACTTTTATATGTCAAAGTGCTGTACAGAAACCCAGCCTAAAACCCCAAACAGCAAGCAATGCAGGTGTAGAAGCACGGAAGAGATGCAAGAACTATTTGTCTGCCAGCTCAGGGACAAGCTACACTATTCACAGCCCTGTGTAATGTACAATGTAATTGCATTATTGGACTTTTTAAACTCCATGTATTTGTATTGTTTTAGAAATGTACAAATTTTAAAACATGTATGGTTCAAACATGTCTTTAATGTTTATTTGTTTTAGCTGTTAGTGATAATTCCCTAAGTGTTAATACATTTGTGTTCACATCATTATGCCATAATGTATGTTATGACTGACCAAAGGTGTCTGACTTCATAGTAAGTACAGCATCATATGATATAAGGCATTTATGTGTGTGTTGTGACTGACCAAAGGTGTCTGACTTCATAGTAAGTACAGCATCATATGATATAAGGCATTTATGTGTGTGTTATGAATGACCAAAGGTGTCTGACTTCATAGTAAGTACAGCATCATATGATATAAGGCATTTATGTGTGTGTTATGACTGACCAAAGGTGTCTGACTTCATAGTAAGTACAGCATCATATGATATAAGGCATTTATGTGTGTGTTATGAATGACCAAAGGGGTCTGACTTCATAGTAAGTACAGCATCATATGATATAAGGCATTTATGTGTGTGTTATGAATGACCAAAGGGGTCTGACTTTAAATTAAGTACAGCGTCATGCGATTTAGGACTTTTTATGAATGTGTTATGAATGACCGAAGTTGTCTCACATCAAATACGAATTACAGGACACTACATAAAGTGTCAATAAATAGGTTATTAAAGTTCTGCTGATTTATGAAGGTTCTCTCATGATCCACAGGTTACTACTGTAGGGTGTGAGAGGTATTTAAATGGGTTGATGAACCTGCAAAGCTTGCATTTGTGTGTGTGTGTATGTGAGAGAGAGAGAGAGAGAGAGAGAGAGAGAGAGAGAGAGAGAGAGAGAGAGAGAGTGTGTGTGTGTATGTGTGTCAAATCCATGATGATTTGGAGTAGTCCAATCTGAGACTACCACATCAGGTATTCCTCTTCTGTTCCCATGATGGAGACCAGGGCTTGAATACAACCTGTTACAATGGTGCTAACATTTTTGTGGCTGATCTTTCAGCAGGGGAGTGGGTGAATGTATCAAAGACCGACTGGGTCCAGTACCACACTGTATGGCTCATTATATTGTTGTATTTGTGTACTGAGGAACATGTAACTTGGTTCCAGAAGAAAGACACTTCAATGTCTTCAGGTTGGGAGCTTTTGTCAAGGTGTTTCTTGGTATAACATTCACCAGGCTAACTACATTTTTTAAAGAAATTTAATTCACCTTTATTTAACCAGGTGGGCCAGTTGAGAACAAGTTCTCATTTACAACTGCGACCTGGCCAAGATAAAGCAAAGCAGTGCGACAAAAACAACAACACAGAGTTACACATAAACAAAAGTACAGTCAATAACAATAGAAACAACTATATACAGTGTGTGCAAATGGAGTAAGGAGGTAAGACAATAAATAGGCCATAGTAGCGAAGTGATTACAATTTAGCAAATTAACACTGGAGTGATAGATGTGCAGATGATGATGTGTAAGTAGAAATACTGGTGTGCAAAAGAGCAAAAAAAGTAAATAAAAACAATATGGGGATGAGGTAGGTAGTTGGATGGGCTATTTAGAGATGGGCTGTGTACAGCTGCAGAGATCGGTGAGCTGCTCAGATAGCTGATGCTTAAAGTTAGAGAGGGAGATGTCTCCAACTTCAGCGATTTTTTAAAATCGTTCCAGTCATTGGCAGCAGAGAACTAGAAGGAAAGGCGGCCAAAGGAGGTGTTGGGTTGGGGATGACCAGTGAGATATACCTGCTGGAGCACGTGCTATGGGTGGGTGTTATTATGGTGACCAGTGAGCTGAGATAACCTGGAGCCAGTGGGTCTGGCGACGAATATGTAGCGAGGACCAGCCGACGAGAGCATACAGGTCGCAGTGGCTGGTGGTATATGGGGCTTTGGTGACAAAACTAATGGCACTTTGATAGACTGCATCCAGTTTGCTGAGTAGAGTGTTGGAGGCTATTTTGTTTTACGAGGGTCTGTTTGGCAGCGTGAGTGAAGGAGGCTTTGTTGCGAAATAGGAAGCCGATTCTAGATTTAATTTTGGATTGGAGATGCTTAATATGCTTAGAGTCTGGAAGAAGAGTTTACAGTCTAGCCAGACACCTAGGTATTTGTAGTTGTCCACATATTCTAAGTCAGAACCGTACAGAGTAGTGATGCTAGCGGTCAGTGGCAGCGGTCAGTTGAAGAGCATGCATTTAGTTTTACTAGCGTTTAAGAGCAGTTGGAGGCCACGGAAGTATGGCATTGAAGCTCGTATGGAGGTTTGTTAACACAGTGTCTAAAGAAGTGCCAGATGTATAGAGAATGGTGTTGTCTGCTTAGAGGTGGATCACGGAATCACCCGCAGCAAGAGCGACATCATTGATATATACAGAGAAAAGGGTCGCCCTGAGAATTGAACCCTGTGGTACCCCCATAGAGACTGCCAGAGGTCCGGACAACAGCATAAAAATAAGGTTGGCGGGTGGTGGGACACAATGCAGATAGCCCGGTTAGCCAAACTGGAGCACTGGTTGGTCGGCAACTGTTGCCGCTATAACAGGCGGCAACAATGAGAGACTTATTTCTGGAGAGATTCATTTTTAAAAATTAGAAGCTCAAACTGTTTGGGCATAGACCTGGGAAGTATGACAGAAGTTTGCAGGCTATCTCTGCAGTAGATTGCAACTCCACCCCCTTTGGAAGTTCTATCTTGACGGAAAATGTTGGGGATGGAAAACTCAGAATTTTGGTGGCCTTCCTAAGCCAGGATTCAGACATGGCAAGGACATCAGGGTTGGCGGAGTGTGCTAAAGCAGTGAGTAAAACAAACTTAGGGAGGAGGCTTCTGATGTTAACATGCATGAAACCAAGGATTTTACGGCTACAGAAGTCAACAAATGAGAGAGCCTGTGGTCATACAGGGCCTGGGTTAACCTCTACATCACCCAAGGATCAGAGGAGGAGTAGGATGAGGGTATGGCTAAAGGCTATCAAAACTGGTGGTCTAGTGTGTTGGGGACAGAGAATAAAATGAGCATATTTCTGGGCGTGGTAGAATACATTCAGGGCATAATGTACAGACAGGGGTATGGTAGGGTGCAGGTACAGAGGTAAACCCAGTCATTGAGTGACGATGAGAGGCATCTCTGGAGGCACTAGTTATGCTAGGTGAGGTCACCCACCGCATGTGTGGGAGGTGGGACAAAAGAGGTATCTGAGGCATGTTGAGTGGGGCTAGCGGCTCCGCAGTAAAATAAAACAATGATAACTATCCCAAACAACAGTATACAAGGCATATTGACATTAGAGAGAGACATAAAGCGAGGCATAAAGAAATAACAGGTGTTGACTGGGATAGCTCGCTAAGACAACAACGGGTACGACAACAACAGCTAATCAGCTAAGACAACAACAACAGGTAAAATGGCAATGAATGGGCAGCGAGGGTTAGTTAACTACACACAGGGCCTGTATTTGAGGCTGGGGCCGACAGATAAACAAAATAAACTAAATGGAGTACCGTGATTAATGAACAGTCCAGCAGGCATAAGCTGGTGAGGGCAGAACGGACAGAATTACGTCGACAGACCAGATGTGATGGATCGACAAAGGGTCCAGGCCAATTGGCAAAAGAGGTATTGTAGCTGGAGTAATTTTGTTTGCTAGCCGGGAGATGCGCATGGCTCGAGGCTAACTGGTGCTAGCTTTGGGACAAGGGCGTTAGCCACTTTAGCCACTCGGTAGCAGCTATCTAGCTGCGATGATCCGATGCAAAGGTCCAGAGCTTACGGCAGGAATCCGGTGATGTAGTGTATCATAGGGTCCACTGAGCAGGCTGGGAGATGGGCCTGGCTCAAGGCTAGCTTCAGGCTGGGCCACTCATAGCAGCTAGCTAGCTGTGATGATATGGAGAAATGGTCCAGAGCTTACGGCAGCAATCTGGTGATGTAGTGGAGAAAAGCAGTCTGGTATGCTCAGGGTTGATATCGAGCTGTGCAGACTGGCGGGTATTATCCAGGCTAAAAGCGGCTGGTGTCTGAGCTAAAGGTAAAGGGCACTAGCAGTGGCTAACAACGACTAAATAGCTAGCAGCTAATTAGCTGGTTAGCATCTGATGAGACCTTGATAATGTATTGTTAAAACGAGAGGCTGCCTGGATCTTTAATTTAAAGACCCTTGCGCCCTTCGGTCTCAACGTAGACTTTGATCTGAAGCCATTCTTGTGATTATTGTGACTTTACCATTGTAATTGTTTGTAAACTTGTGTAGTTAAATTAATCTATGATCGTATGCTATCCATTTGTTTGTATGCTGTTCTTTGTATGACATTTTAATATTTGATTATTAACCAATGGTATTAGGCCACTCTTGGCCATGATTACAGACACCTGTGCCTTTTGACACTATATAAACGAGTCATCCCGCAGTGTTTGTGATTATACCCTGATGAAGACAGCTTGGCTGTCGAAACGTTGGTATTACATTTTTGCATCTGAGCTCCTAGAGTGTGCGGCTCTCTTTTATTTTCTAGCATCTGATGAGTAGCTGCTGATGGAGGTTCTAGAATAGAAAAAATAAAATAGCAGATCCATATCACATTGGGTGAGGCGGGTTGCCGGAAGGTATATTTAATTTTAAAATGGAAAAAGAGATTGAAATATATACAAAAAAAGACGAGAAAAAACAACATTTACCAAGGACAATGACAAACACATCTGCACTGCTACGCCATCTTGGCGCACACACAGCACATATGAACCTGGGATATCAACCATTCAAAGTTGACCTTAGTGGGAGTGACCATAGAATTCTATAGGAGGGACCTTACTGAGTAAAGTAATTGTCATTGTCACTACTTAACACAGTCAAAAAGTAATGATTATTGCTAAACCCTGCCCATTTCCAAAAATTCTTAAAATGTTATTTTAAACCTATCCCTAACTATTGAAGGACAAGTTTGATGCATTGGTCTACCAAACCTTCCACGCATTTGGGCGGAAGTATCTGGGAAAGAGATTAGGTGTAATGTGACTAGCATGAAATCACTTTAGAGCATATGCCGTCCTTCAGCACAATATGTCACTCTTTATAAAGCACATAAATATACCATATTTGACATAATGGTTATGTCACATTTGACATTGGTGATTATGTCACAGTTATGCCACATTTATGAACCCTTTTTAAAGCATGACATATGGTTATAGATACTTTATGACAAATTTATGTAGTACTTATGATGGCATTATGAAGGCTTTATGAAGCATTGTCTGATCAATACATACCATTCTGAACATACTAATGCAGAGGCATCAATAAATTGTCCAGTACACTTATTGTATGCTGTTTTCACGTACATTCCCTTGTGTCTAAGCTTCTAAGGTGACTCAGGCTTTACTAATTCTTGTGAAGAAGTGTAGGCTATCAGTGAACTGTATTCTGTAATTATGTACAAAACGATAGAAATTAAATTGTGCATTACTGCTGTTTGTTGACCATGACAGCAGTTCTTCGGCTGTAGGAGAACCCTTTGAAAAAAAACATGTAGAACCCTTTTCACAAAATGGTTCTAGCTGGAACATAAAATAGTTCTACCTGGAACCAAAAAAGGTTATCCTATTGGGAAAGCCGAAGAACCCTTTGGAACCCAGTCGGTATTCACGTAACAATAAGGAATTCCCCTAGACCACTAAATTTGTGAAAACCCCCCAAAATCCTATTGACCCCCATTGTAAAAGAGGTAACTTCTTCATTGATATTTTGTTATACAGAAATAACAAAACATGCCGAAAAGCAGCGGTGTAGTTCAATGTACAGTACATGTAGCCAGGTCAAAAATACAGATCTACGGTTCGCAATGCTCCCACATAGGGAAATATAACCTGTGAGAAGAGCCCTGTGGCTTCAGGCTATTATGTGTGGGAGAGTGGGAAATGTGTGGAGACGGTGCCCAAGTTTGATACACGTAGCTTTGTGTGGTAAACATTTCATCACAGGTAAGACAGGTAACCCTTTCCTGCAGTCAAATGACCAAATCACACTCTAGTGCCCTAATGGTTGGAATGTTAGTCATATATTTCATAATTAATTAACTTTTTGTTTTTTTAAGCTGAAGATCCTGTGTTGCTATGTCTATTGTGATGCAACCTCAAAATGTCATACATTTCAACTCTATATCTGACATGGTACAGGTGTCGTCTTTTTTTTTTTAAGCCCATAACCATGTGTGTGAGGCTAATACTTTTGTTTCCAAATATATTTGTTTAAGACTACCAAGAAACACTATATGTGACCCTGATTTAGCCAACTGCAGTAAAAGGTTAACTTGTTTAGTACAGTCCATTTGAAACTTCACTCACTACTTGTAGCTGTATAGTCCGTTTGTGTTGTTGGTCTTGCTAGCTTAATGTTCTAGTAGGTAGCATGCTAGCACTCACTCATGAGGGAAGACCTACAAGATTACGTTTTTCTAAGTAGTGAGAACGCTAGGGAGCAGGCAATGTTGAAAAGTAATCTTTAGATTAAATCTAGTTTTGTAATTGCCTAAATCAAGCAGACAACAAGAAAATTGCGTTTAAAAAAAGGTTACGTTTTCCCCACACACGGGCAGAGTTGCAACGTTCACAAGGGATAATCACAACAAAGGTATTTCCACGACGTGCTAGTGGAGTGGACTGACCCTTCACAGAGTTGCATTATTTTCCACGACGTGCTAGTGGAGTGGACTGACCCTTCACAGAGTTGCATTATTTTCCAGAGAACGCATAGAACCCCGAGTTGATTATCCTTTTATACCATGCCTATAATTGAACACCTTTGCCGCTAGCAGTGTGTTCATTTGCAGATAGAAATGTGTTCAACATCCACTGCAAGTTTACTAGATAGCTACAGTAGTTGCCGTGGTAACCAAACAAACAGACTTGCAAGTTTAGCTAACCAAACAATGAGTCCTAGCTTGCTATTATGAAAATCGAATTCAACAATGCCAATAATGTTTTCAATTCGACTTTTGCTTTCAAAAGCAGCTCAATTGAACATGTAAGAATGAACTATAGCCATTGAATTCTGCCTTGCTGATATACCGTGTGTTATAGGGAAATAATGCATGCTCTAGAATGCCCTTTACGCTAATCAGAAATGGGTATTCAACAATGCCATGGTATAATTAAGCAACAAGGCCCGAGGGGGTGTGGTATATGGCCAATATACCACGGCTAAGGGCTTTTCTCTTCCACGACACCATGCGGAGTGCCTGGTTACAGACGTGGTATATTGGCCTTATACCACAAACCCCCCAGGTTCCTTATTACTATTATAAACTACTTACCAACGTAATTAGAGCAGTAAACATACATGTTTTGTCATACCCGTGGTATACAATCTGATATACCACGACTGTCAGCCAATCAGCATTCAGGACTCAAATCACACAGTTTATAATATCTAATACCCACTGGGTCTATTTAGACTCCAAATGACATGTGGCCCATTGTTTACCTTGTCATCAAAGACATGTGGCACATGGTCTACTTTGTTACCTGGCAATGACCACAAGGGCGTTTCAAAGAGCTGTCAGTCAAGTTGAGCTCATGAATATAAGCTCCACACCTACTCAGCCTGTTCTTTCAGGCTTCCTGGTACTTAGAGATGAGAGAAAAGGTACAATGTATTAATTTCTGAGCATTTTAATAGCTTAAAATATTATGGGTGATGTTTTGGTCATTCAAAAGCTTTATTTTGACTTGGGAAATAAGATGACTGTGCGGGACCTTTAAGAAATAAAGGACTGCATCAGATCCTACCATCTTTTCTGTACGAGGAAGGAGGCGAGCGGAGTGGAGAGAGAAGGGAAGGGGTCTGCTTGTGCAGGGGCATTTGGATGGGGGAAGGGCACACCGGCCAAGAGGGTGAGCAGATCAGTGCAGCTCAGTGTCTGCGAGGCGGTGATAAGATTCCAGGACTCTCCCACTGTGACAGGCCTGCTTACCCACCCTAACTCAGTAGAAACACACCGTACCACCATCACCTGACCCTCAACTACATCTACTCCACCTCACTATCATCACCAACCTCGTTCAACTCTCACCACACCTAGTGGTTTTGGAAACCACAGGAGGTTGGTGGCACCTTAATTGGAGAGGACGGGCTTGTGGTAATGGCTGGAGTGGAATCAGTGGAACGGTATCAAATACATCAAACACATGGTTTGATGTCATTCCATTCGCTCCGTTCCAGCCATTATCATTAGCCGTCCTCCCCACAGCAGCCTCCACTGTTGGATACTCTATTTGTTCTGGGAAGGGGACTAATATCTGACCATTGGTGGTTTATATATATATATTCCTTTTAAACCTAGAAAAATTGTGTTTTTGCTCAGCAGCAAGCATCAAATAGAAGTATAATAATTAAACAGTGAGTCCACTCTAGCTCGGATCCTCCTACACATGGCAGGTTGGGCAGTGAGCTGTGCTATGCTGAACGGAGCAGTGCGGGCGGCGAGGAGCAGAGGAGGCGAGGAGGACGCCGCGGCGCACATTAATAATGCAGGGCCTCAGCTTCCCCCCAGCGCCACGGCGATGGCACCAGCCCAGCACTGTCACCAGGGGGGAGCTGGGAATACGCACTCTCCAACCCTCGCACAGCCATGCTGCTCACCAGCTCTCTCAAACACACGCACGCACACACACATACACCAGCCCACCACTCTGGGCCTCCGCCGTGGATACTCACTAATTAAAAAAACTCACCATTATAATCATGGTAGAAACCTGTTTCTACATCCACACTGCTAACTGTATGTAGCCAGGGTTTGGAACTATCTGACATTTTCATTATTTTGCAGGAATTGGAAATTCACCTTCATGCCCTTTGGACCTGAGAACTGTTCTGAAAAAGCCTCATAGTCCTACTAAGATAAAGAAAGAGAGGACAATGACATTCTCAGTGCAACTGAAGTCATATCTTACCTGTTATAGTCACTACCTCCAAATGAATAATAATATTAATCAAAACCATTTTTAAAAAGATGGCGCTGGAGGGGATGGCTACTGTTTTATGGGCTCCTAACCAACTGTGCTATTTGTTTTTTTGCATTGTTTGTAACTTATTTTGTACATAGTGTTGCTGCTACCATCTCTTATGAACAAAAAGAGCTTCTGGACATCAGAACAGCCATTACGCACCTTGAATTGGACGAAGAATTACTCCAGACACCCGAACAGGCCCTTATTCCCGTAATTCGCAGGGGAAAGAGACAGAGGTTTCACGGAAGGAGATCAGGGTGCCATGTGAGGATCAGACGATGAGTGGCTAATTCGCCTTTGCCATTGGTTTTATTGGACAACGTACAATCGCTGGATAATAAAATGGACAAACTAAAAGCATATATATCCTACCAACGGGACATTAAAAACTGTAATATCTTATGTTTCACCGAGTCGTGGCTGAACGCCGACATGAATAACATACAGCTGGCAGGATAGAACAGCAGCCTCTGGTAAGACAAGGGGTGGCGGTCGAAATATATTTGTAAACAACAGCTGGTGCACGATATCTAAGGAAGTCTTGAGGTTATGCTCGCCTGAGGTAGATGATAAGCTGTAGACCACACTATCTACCTAGAGAGTTTTCATCACAATTCTTCGTAGCTGTCTATTTACCACCACAAACTGATGCTAGCACTAAGACTGCACTCAATGAGCTTTATACGCCCATAAGCAAACAGGAAAATGCTCATCCAGAGGCGGCGCTCCTAGTGGCCGGGGACTTTAAATGCAGAGAAACTTAAATCCGTCTTACCTCATTTCTACCAGCATGTTAAATGTGCAACAAGAGGGAAAAAACTCTAGACCACCTTTACTTCACACACAGAGACGTGTACAAAGCTCTCCCACGCCCTCCATTTGGCAAATCTGACCATAATTCTATCCTCCTGATTCCTGCTCATACGCAAAAATGAAAGTAGGAAGCACCAGTGACGTCGATGACGTCGTCCCCACAGTGACTATACGTACATACCCCAACAAGATGCCATGGATTACAGGCACATCCTCACTGAGCTAAAGGGTAGTGCTGCCGCTTTCAAGGAGCGGGACTCTAACCCGGAAGCTTATAAGAAATCCGAATCATACTACACTGGCACCAACGCTTGTCAGATGGGGCAGGGCTTGCAAACTATTACAGACTCTAAAGGGAAGCACAGATGAGAGCTGCCCAGTGACTCAAGCCTACCAGATTAGCTAAATTACTTCTATGCTCGCTTCGAGCCAAGTAGTACTGCAACATGCATGAGAGCATCAGCTGTTCTGGACGACTGTGTGATCATGCTCTCTGCAGCCAGTGTGAGTAAGACCTTTAAACAGGTCAACATTCACAAGGGCGTTGGGCCAGAACAGCTTCAGTGCAGCTTCCGCAGGGCCAGACGGATTCCCAGGACGTGTACTCCGAGCATGACCAACTGGCAAGTGACTTCACTGACTGAGTCTGTAATACCAACATGTTTCAAGCAGACCACCATAGTCCCTGTGCCCATAAGGTAACCTACCTAAATGACTACCGACCCGTAGCACTCACGTCCGTAGCCATGAAGTGCTTTGAAAGGCTGGTCATGGCTCACATCAACACCATTATCCCAGAAACCCTACACCCACTCCAATTTGCTTACCGCCCCAACAGAGCCACAGATGATGCAATCTCTAGTTCACTCCACGCTGCCCTTTCACACTTGGACAAAAGGAACAGCTATGTGATTCACTGACTACAGTTCAGCATTCAACACGATAGTGCCCTCAAAGCTCATCACCCTGGGACTAAACACCTCCCTCTGCAACTGGATCCTGGACTTCCTGACGGGCCGCCCCCAGGTGGTAAGGGTAGATAATAACACATCCGCCACGCTGATTCTCACGCGGTGGCCCCTCAGGGGTGCGTGTTCAGTCCTCTCCTGTACTCCCTGTTCACTCATGACTGCATGGCCAGGCACGACTCCAACACCATCATTAAGTTTGCCAATGACACAACAGTGACAGCTTATAGGGAGGAGGTCAGAGACCTGACCGTGTGGTTCAAGGACAACAACCTCTCCCTCAACGGGATCAAGACAAAGGAGATGATTGTAGGACTACAGGAAAAGGAGGACCGAGCACACCCCATTCTCATTGACAGAGCTGTAGTGGAGCAGGTTGAGAGCTTCAAGTTCCTTGGCGTCCACATCACCAACAAACTAACATGGTCCAAGCACACCAAGACAGTCGTGAAGAGGGCATGACAAAACCTATTCCCCCTCAGGAGACTGGAAATATTTGGCATGGGTCCTCAGATCCTCAAAAGGTTCTACAGCTGTACCATCGAGAGCATCCTGACGGGTTGCATCAATGCCTGGTATGGCAACTGCTTGGCCCTGACCGCAAGGCACAACAGAGGGTAGTGCGTACGGCCCAGTACATAATTTTTGGGGGCCAAGCTTCCTGCCATTCAGGACCTCTATACCAGGCGGTGTGAGGAAGGCCCTAAAAATGGTCAAAGACTCCAGCCACCCTAGCCATAGACTATTCTCTCTGCTACCGCATGGCAAGCGGTACCGGAGCGCCAAGTCTAGGTTCAAGAGGCTTCTGAACAGATTCTACCCCCAAGCCATAAGACTCCCGAACATGTAATCAAATGGCTACCCAGACTATTTGCATTACCACCCCCCCCCCCCCCCCCCTTTTACGCTGATGCTACTCTGTTATTATCACTGTAATAACTCTACCTACATCTACATATTACCTCAATTACTTCGACTAACCGGTACCCCCCGCACATTGAATCTATACCGATACCCCCTGTATATAGCCTTGCTATTGTTATTTTACTGCTGCTCTCTTTTACTGCTGCTCTTTAATTATTTGTTACTATTTTTTATTTTTTAGGTATTTTTCTTAAAACTGTATTGGTTAAGTGCTTGTAAGTAAGCATTTCACTTTATGGTCTGTTGTATTTGGCACGTGAAAGATACAATTTTATTTCATTTTCATTTTGACCAGTTCTTTTAGCGGACCAGGTCTCATAAAGAGCTTGCGTTAGATGAATGTCACAGGACCATGTGTGTCACCAGAGTGGGGGCCTGACTCCTGACCTCCAAAAAGCTTCCCTTTACTCTTAAACAGCCCTCTCCTTTGCGGCTTTGAGGACAACACTGTAATTCAGCAATATTGGGGAAATATCCATTATTCATAGCTTTCTAATTTTGTTTTGTTTTTACATGGGGAGCAGGACATTTGAGGAGGGTGGAGGAAGTGACTCGGAGGATATACAACACATTCCAGATAGATTCCTTTCCTATATTCTCCATTTAGATGTTGGTTTGGTTTCACTTTAACATTACATTGCCACAGGTATCTGCCAAAATAATGGAAATACTTGAGTAAATGAGGAATACAAAGTTTATTGAAAGCAGGTGATTCCACACAGGTGTGGTTCCCGAGTTAATTAAGCAATTAACATCCCATCATGCTTAGGGTCATGTAAACAAATTCTGGGCTGGCCATTATTTTGTCTACCATGGCGATAGCCCCATAGAATGACAATGCCCCCATCCACTGTGCACGATTGTATCAGTCACCAGATCTCAACCCAATTTAACACTTATGGGAGATTCTGGAGCAGCACCTGAGACAGTGTTTTCCACCACCATCAACAAAACACAAAATTATGGAATTTCTCATGGAAGAATGGTGTTGCATCCCTCCAACACAGTTCCAGACACTTGTAGACTCTACTATGCCAAGGTGCACTGAAGCTGTTCTGGCCCAACGCCCAATTAAGACACTTTATGTTGGTGTATCCTTTATTTTGGCAGTTACCTGTACATCAACCTACCCATTGCAACAACTCCACACTATCTCTACATAGAACCTTCAAGTACAACACTCTTGCATGAGGAACACTAATTAGGGCCCCCTGGGAAAAACTCAACAAAACTTTGGTTCCTACCCTGTCACTACCAGTGTTGTTTGTATTGGTTGCTCGAGCAACAGGAAACATCTGAATGAAACACACCATTTCCTCCTTCTGCTTTAATGATTTGTATTTCTCGCCCAATATTTTTTTTAAATTATAGCATCCAATGATATGAAAAGGGAACAGATTTGAAAGATTTACCGGACATTTTCATACTTCACCCGCTGTTTTAGGGGAAAAAAACATGCAAAGACAAGTAGACAAACATCAGAACTGTAAATGTTTACACAAATACATGCATTCGTTTTTATTCACAAAACCAGTCCAATTTTCTAAATGAATACAAACATCGCTGTTGTTTTTAAAAGATGTAGCTATCAGCAACATAATTTTAAAAAAAATTACAAATAAAAAATAAAGATAAATTCATGTTTCAGTGCGTTGAAATGGGTAGACTCAGATCAAGTGCCTCCTAGTGATGTCGCCCTCTGTCCTCCTCATGCCAGACACAGTCGCTAGGGCCACAGGAATGTAAGGCTGCCAGTTTCACTAAATAAAACGCTTGGAAATACAGGCCAGAAAAACACGGTTGGTTGGTTGGTTGGTTGGTTGGTTGGTTGGTTGGTTGGGGAGATTCCAGTGAGTTCTCTGGAGGTTAGCATTATCCTGCTAAAGAGTCCCCTAGACTTCTGCCCCAAAGGGTGAGAGTTGATTTTTAATTTGAATCAGAAATCTGGATTTTTACATTTTGAAACATTTCCTTTTTCTTTTAAAAGACAACCATTGATCCGTTTCAAACTATATTCTTGCAACAATATAAATCATAAAATAGACAAGGGTTTAGATAAGAACAATGGTGCTAAATTACAATAGTGCCTGCCATTAGCCACTAATTTTAAAATATAGCCATAAATGTACATTCTCTACACAAGTACTGTATCTTTCCACACGTGAACAACATTAACACCAAACACAGACATGTGTTGATTGTCCACACTCAGTCCATCATTTCTGTTAGGCAATGAACAGTTCCATGTCTGAGCGACAGAAAAGTCCTGCTGGAAACAGGACAAAATGTACCAAAATGGGAACATAGAAAAGGGAATGAATGAAAGTTGCCATAGATTATTTTCTTTATATTTAATTTTTGGTTCAAGGAATAATTAGGTGCATCCATTACTCAGTTGATTATTTTGTATCATTCCTGTTTCGTATTTTTTTTTACATCTTTTTATTTGTTGTATGTTTGTTTTCTTGTCAGCCAGTGTCCATGCCCGATACAATCGAAGCGAGAGTTGGCATTGCACTTGATCGCAGAGCTTTGGGTTTGTGTAGGTAGGGGTTAGAGTGGAGGAGGGTCAGAGTCTTACTGGAACCACCGAAATGCTGCTCCTGTAGGAAGCATCACCTTCTTAGAGGGAAAAAAAAGACAAAGAGAGAGAAGAGAGAAGGAGAGGGTTAGTGGACGCAGCTTGGAGAAGATAACACATCCCTAGACTCATTCTAAACTGCAACATCTGCAGTTTCTCTCTCTCTCTGTCTCCTCTCTCTCTCTCTCTCCCCCCTCTCTCTCTCTCTCTCTCTCTATCTCTCTCTCTCTCTCTCTCTCTGGACATTCTTCTACCCCAGTCTAATTATTGAATAGATTCAGACAACAACATGCTCATCAAATCTCCACATCAAACACATTAACAGACACCATCACCCTCGCTCCCTGCCCACTCCTCCTCTCTTCTGCTCCACTGTCTCTCTCTGTCTCCCCCCCACCCCCCCCCCAGGCCAGGCCAGGCCAGGCAAGCTCTATCATGGAAATCACTGCATCCCACACAGACATATCTCGTACCCTCCCCTCCTCCCTCACCTCGCTCTGGCCGTCAACAGCCATGGCCCTGGCTCCATGCGAAACCTGATATGGCACATTTATTATTTAGTCACCACGCAGTCACGTCCATCTCCCATGACACCACAGCGCTCTCACTGGTGACACTGCTCTCTCTGTTCCTCCCTCACTCTTCTCTCAGAGTGGGATCTCTAGCTCTGATTGCATTGCACTAGGCAGGGCAGGCACCAAAGCAATGCAGCTGCAGGGGTTGAGTGGTCGCCTGCCAGTCATAAGATAGAGGACCGCTGGGGCTCAAGCTCGGCTCAGCCCTCGGAGCTGCAGCACGGCTGGCGTTCTGAGAAGCACAACTCTACTGCGGCACAGAATCTCACATGTTAGCTAGCACTGCCTGGAAAAAACACTCACACACACACACAAACACACTCACTTCCTCACACACACTTACACACACACACCTACATACACGGAAATACATAAAATAGCACAAGAACAATATACTTATCACCTTGATAAACCACAAAGCTGATGCTACAGCTAGCTTTGTGTTTTATCAGTCGATGTCAATGTAGTAACTTAAAATAAATCACAGACTACACAAAACAATTCAGAATAGGGGGAAAATAGTATTTGTGAAAGAAAAGGAGAGTCGCACACTCTAGGACCTCAGATACAATCATTTTATAACCTACATTTCGACACTCAAGCTGTCTTCATCAGGGTATAGAAAGAGAAAGGGTGAGGAGGAAGAGAGAAAGAGAAAGGGGGAGGAGAGAAAGAGAGATGTGAGAAAGAGAGAGGGGGAGGAGAGAAAGAGAGAGGAGGAGGACAGAAAGAGCGAAGGGGAGGACGAGGATAGAAATAAAATAGTATTTAACATAATCAACTTTTCTCTTCTGTCATATCATTTTCACTTTGGAATATTCACAACACTAAAAAAGCAAGGTCAAGGTGGTGCAAGGGCCATAAGCACCTCACTAATGACCTTTCACCTATGACACTCAGGCACCTAGACGCTAAGCTCAATACCTTTTTCATTGTGAACTCACCGGTGACTTATTAAAGGAAAAACAATCTGAGCCAACACCTGTGACCTCCATTCTGCATAAACATGATTGTTTGTCAGGTCTGGCTAAGGGGGAAGGGGCTCCCAAGGTCACGATCATTTCCAGGCGTCCATTTCAATGTCCAGCATCTCAATCTCCGTTTATTGATTTTACTATGAATATGTTCCTGTTACGTTCCTCAATGGACGCTGCATTTAGCCTTCCACGTCCCCAACCCAGGGGCCTGCTAGCTTTGCTCTAGCACGGTTAGCAGAACATTTCATACTCTGAAATGTGGCTCCAGTATCTAATTTGCTATCTTATTTGTTCTGACATAGTGTGACTCTCTTAGGGACAGCTGATCCAGGACCAGCCCAGAGGGGAACATTCTCTTTAGAGCAGAGCATTAGGCTAAATACTCCCATCAATCACTTCCCATTGGACAGCCCCAGGTCCACTGGTAACAAGAACCCTTTCACCTGTGACTGTGATGTCAACTCTCCTCTCCCATCTCAGGTTGGTTAAGATAGTTAATAACTCCACTGCTGTCTGTCTGTGTCTGTATGTCTGTGTCTGTATTTCTGTATGTTTGTCTGACTGTGCTTGTCTGTCCTACTCCTACTAGTTTCTGTGTCTGCCTGGCAACATGCCTACTGATCAGTATGTCTCTGTGTCAGTCTGCATGCCTGTGTGTGTCTGTGTCAGTCTGCATGCCTGTGTGTGTCTGTGTCAGTCTGCATGCCCGTGTGTGTCTCTGTGAGTCTGCATGTCTGTGTGAGGGGGTAACAACACTCAGTGAAAGCTCTCTGGCTCAGTGTTTGCATGCCTCAAACTGGCCATGTCATGTCACCACACAATACCTGTAGTAATACCTGTAGTGGGTCGGCTGGATCTGTCCTCTGACCATGATGCCTCAACACAGACAGACAGACAGACAGACAGACAGACAGACAGACAGACAGACAGACAGACAGAACAGACTGAACAGACAAGACAGACAGACAGACAGACAGACAGACAGACAGACAGACAGACAGACAGACAGAAAGATAGAACAGACAGAACAGGTTTTAACAAATAAACTAACACATATCCAACAAAACCAAACAAAGGCCCACAAAGAAATCCAATCAGCAGACCAGAGTACAGAAACACACTTGCATTAAAATAAACACATAATCAAACAAATATAAACTCATGTTGACATAAAACCTATACTTCTCTCTCTCACCCACAGAGCAAACACCAACCCTGAGACTAGTGGTGAAAACTCAGACATGCAGCAGAAAGGAAGTGTATCTCATGGGCTTTATTTATTTCCCTTCAAACGTAGCGTTCCAAAAATAAATCCAGACATCTCCAGTCAGCGAGGTGTGAAGTGGCAAAGGCCTCGGCACGCTAAGGTCTTGGCGCGCTAAAACCCCGTCACGCTAAGGCCTCGGCACGCTAAGGCCTCGGCACACAAAGGCCTCGGCACACTAAGACCCCGTCACGCTAAGGCCTCGGCACGCTAAGGTCTCAGCACACTAAGGCCTCGGCACGCTAAGGCCTCAGCACACAAAGGCCTCGGCACGCTAAGGCCTCAGCACACTAAGGCCTCGGCACGCTAAGACTCCGTCACGCTAAAGCCTCGGCACACTAATGTCTCGGCAGGCTAAGACCCCGTCACGCTAAGGCCTCGGCACACTAATGTCTCGGCAGGCTAAGACCCCGTCACGCTAAGGCCTCAGCACACTAAGACCCCGTCACGCTAAGGCCTCGGCACGCTAGGTCTCGTCACGCTAAGGTCTCGACAGGCTAAGACCCCGTCACGCTAAGGCCTCGGCACACTAATGTCTCGGCAGGCTAAGACCCCGTCACGCTAAGGCCTCGGCACACTAAGACCCCGTCACGCTAAGGCCTCGGCACGCTAAGGTCTCAGCACACTAAGGCCTCGGCACGCTAAGGCCTCAGCACACAAAGGCCTCGGCACGCTAAGGCCTCAGCACACTAAGGCCTCGGCACGCTAAGACTCCGTCACGCTAAATCCTCGGCACACTAATGTCTCGGCAGGCTAAGACCCCGTCACGCTAAGGCCTCGGCACACTAATGTCTCGGCAGGCTAAGACCCCGTCACGCTAAGGCCTCAGCACACTAAGACCCCGTCACGCTAAGGCCTCGGCACGCTAGGTCTCGTCACGCTAAGGTCTCGACAGGCTAAGACCCCGTCACGCTAAGGCCTCGGCACACTAATGTCTCGGCAGGCTAAGACCCCGTCACGCTAAGGCCTCAGCACACTAAGACCCCGTCACGCTAAGGCCTCGGCACACTAAGACCCCGTCACGCTAAGGCCTCGGCACACTAATGTCTCGGCAGGCTAAGACCCCGTCACGCTAAGGTCTCGACACGCTAAGACCCCGTCACGCTAATGTCTCGACACGCTAAGACCCCGTCACGCTAAGGTCTCGACACGCTAAGACCCCGTCACGCTAAGATCTCGGCAGGCTAAGACCCCGTCACGCTAAGGTCTCGGCAGGCTATTGCTGGGCACTTCAACACCTCGGCACTCTAACACCTCATCAGTCTAACGCCTCGGCACGCTAAGGCCTCGGCACGCTAAGGCCTCGGCACTCTAACACCTCGGCACTCTAACACCTCGGCACGCTAAGGCCTCGGCAAGCTAAGGCCTTGGCACTCTAACGCCTTGGCACGCTAAGGCCTCGGCACGCTAAGGCCTCGGCACTCTAACGCATCGGCACGCTAAGGCTTTGGCAAGCTAAGGCCTCGGGACACGCTAAGGACTCGGCACGCTAAGGCCTCGGCACGCTAAGACCCCGTCACGCTAAGGCCTCGGCAGGCTATTGCTTGGCACTTCAACACCTCGGCACTCTAACACCTCATCAGTCTTAACGCCTCGGCACGCTAAGGCCTCGGCACACTAAGGCCTCGGCACTCTAACGCCTCGGCACGTTAAGGCCTCAGCACTCTAATGCCACGGCACTCTAACACCTCAGCACGCTAAGGCCTCGGCACTCTAACGCATCGGCACACTAAGGCCTCGGCACGCTAAGGCCTCGGCACGCTAAGGCCTCGGCACTCTAACGCCTCGGGACGCTATGGCCTCGGCACGCTAAGGCCTCGGCACGCTATGGCCTCGGCACGCTAAGGCCTCGGCACGCTAAGGCCTCTGCACTCTAACGCCTCGGCACGCTAAGGCCTCGGCACTCTAACGCCTCGGCACGCTAAGGCCTCGGCACTCTAACGCCTCGGCACGCTAAGGCCTCGGCACTCTAACGCCTCGGCACTCTAACGCCTCGGCACACTAAGGCCTCGGCAGTCTAAGGCCTCGACACGCCACCTCCCCTTACTCTATTTTTACGGCCATCTTTAGGCTGCCATGAGGTTTCCATGGAAACCATCATCAAAGCACAGAGCCGCCAGCCTCTCTTTCTATTCTCACATACACACACCACATCGGACCGCATCAACTTCAAATAATGTACACTAACAATATACACTAACAATATACACTAACAATAAACATACTAAAAATTCCAAATGTGTCATAAAGGAATCATAAATATGTTATCAGAAGCATTGATTAAAAACAACCAGTTTTTTCCCTGATTTCGGGCGTCTGAAAAGGTTAAAACAAACCAAGCATCAAAATACTTATTGAATCACATGACACATCTTTACAACACAACACACACTATAAGCACTATGGCTAAGTGATCTCCATCCATTAGCATCCCTGTTAGACAGTGGACTGCGTCCACGTGAGATGTGACTCTCTGGGGCTGTTTCTAGACCCCAGCTCAAGCTAACAGCAGATGACAGACTGTGGTATGCTGCTTACGAGCCGGATTGGATGACCATGATCCTCCATTTTGTCCCAGGTGCTGCCCAGGTGCCCCTGAACATGTCCTAACCTCAGTGACCAAGAGGGCTGAGGGGGGTTGGGCAATATGTTTAACCATTTCATAATGCCACAGTTAACAGAATATAAAACAGAGTAACGTAGATAATGCTATCTGTTCTGTTTACAGTGTGGTAATACTTGATAGGGAAATATGGATTCATAGTACAAGCAATGTTGTTTTCTGTAGAGCCTGAAAGAACACCCTCCATCGGCAATATGGATGGCAGTCCTGTCAGACAAGCGCCAAAAAATTATAAATGTGAACACACAAATCTGTAAGATCAATGTAGGATACATGGGCATATATCAGATGTGTTATTGTACACAATATGTCTTCTGTCATTATTCTCACCTTTGACATGGTGTTATGACATCACTCTGACTGACTGACTCTGCAAGACTCTTCTCTGACCTCTTGACCTGTTGCTCAAGGCTGACCCTAACACAGAACAGTTCTAGACAGCATTGGTCTGCTAGTGCAGATGAGGCACACCATTTACCCAATCTGAAGGAGAAGTCAACAGTTCATTTGAAGATAAACTATTCCAAAACGTAAATGCTAAACAGATGATTATTACATCAAGTCCCGCGCTATGGCCATAATGTTGGTGTGTGACAAAACATAACAACAACAAACCATCTGATTTCATTAGCTGCGTACAATCCTAACACTCTGTGACATCGTTCAATTAGAAACTGAGATTAGTTTGTGTGATTCTTTCTTCTGGTTATGGAGAACAAATGCAGACATTAACTTCATAGTAAAGGCTCCAGTCATTGTTGTTGATCTGATGCCGTGAACGACTGTTGGTCACTGCTACCATGTGAACAGCAGCACACTGTCAATCAATAACATACAATAAGTCCTGTTACCAACACACATTCACAAGCATCTGAGTACATCAGTGAACCCTTTCAGAGTAAAGTAGGAATGTTGACAGTGAAACCATGAGTTGACATCTAAAAATGGAATCCTGTCTTGATTACAAAAGTCACAACCAGATAACATGTGGATCAAGCCTTGATTAATCTGTTGTTGCATGTCTGCTTGCAGCGCAACTCTTTATGACCAGATTACACAAACTGATCACCCTCTGTCTCATGAACGTGAGTGTTGTAGCATTGCATAGTACATACAGCCATAGGGGATATTCAGGATGTATTCTACAAACTGTATTTTGGCCAAAAAATAGTCATAATCACAAGAAAGAATTTCAAATGTGTGATAATTAATTTGTGAACATGCGGACTTTGTTAGAGAGCACACATGTTATGATCTGGACAGCATTGTCTACTAGCATAGCTCATATAATGTACGTCTGCATCCTTACAGGAAGAGCAGGATGCTGAAAGACAGAAGATGGCAGAGCCTAATCATATCAACCTTGTATTTACATCTTAAAAAGCAACAATAAATGAATCTGACCATTTTTTATGTGACGGTCGCGTCCTTTGTATAATTAATGGAGATCAATTGCATCACTCATCTTATTAACGGTAATTCGTTATTGCATAAAGTCATCATGACAATTGAGGCTCATATAAATCACCTGATAACATCTATCATGCCATGGCAATATACCAAAATATTGTCGTGGATGTTATGTCATTTTGTCATAGCGTGTTTATCACATCTTTATACAGTACTGGCTTTAATTGTCAAATGAAGTGGTTTAAAAACAGAATGTAATATGCTACATGAACCTTACAGAGGAAAAGAGTCCTGTGCTACTGAGGTGACCCAGAAGACAAGTTTGGAGGCCATTTAGCCAAACGGGCGTGCCACAGGAGAAAGAGAGAGGGAGAGAGGGGGGCGCCTGTGCCACAATGACACCTGGTGCTGCAGATGACAGCCCCATGGCCAGATGGACCATGCCACACACATACACACACACATTCTGCCACAGCCATCAAATACCCACAAGCACACACAATTACACTATATATACAAATGTATGTGGACACCCCTTCAAATTTGTGGATTCGGCTATTTCAGCCACACCCGTTGCTGACCGGTGTATAAAATCGAGCACACAGCCATGCAATCTCTATAGACAAACATTAGCAGTAGAATAGCCTTAGTGAAGAGCTCAGATGCCACCTTTCCAACAAGTAAGTCCGTCAAATTTCTGCCCTGCTCGAGCTGCCCCGGTCAACTGTAAGTGTTGTTATTGTGAAGTGGAAACGTCTAGGAGCAACAACGGCTCAGCCGTGAAGTGGTAGGCCACACAAGCTCACAGAACAGGGCCGCCGAGTGCTGAAGAGCGTAGTGTGTAAAAATCATCTGTCCTAAGTTCCATTACTCACTACGACTTCCAAACTGCCTCTGGAAGCAACGTCAGCACAATAACTGTTTCCATGGCCAAGCAGCCGCACAGAAGCCTAAGATCACCATGCACAACGCCAAGCGTCGGCTGGAGTGGTGTAAAGCTCGCCCCCATTGGACTCTGGAGCAGTGGAAACGTGTTCTCTGGAGTGATAAATCACGCTTCACCATCTGGCACTCCGACGGACAAATCTGGGTTTGGCAGATGCCAGGAGAACACTACCTGCCCCAATGCATAGTGCCAACTGTAAAGTTTGGTGGAGGAGGAATAATGGTCGGGGGCTGTTTTTCATGGTTTGGGCTAGGCCCCTTAGTTCCAGTGAAGGGAAATCTTAATGCTACAGCATACAATGACATTCTAGACGATTCTGTGCTTCCAACCTTGTGGCGTTTGGGGAAGGCCTTTTCCTGTTTCAGCATGATAATGCCCCTGTGCACAAAGTGAGGTCCATACAGAAATGGTTTGTTGAGATTAGTGTGGAAGAACTTGATTGGCCTGCACAGAGCCCTCACCTCAACCCATCAAACATCTTTGGGATGAATTGGAACACCAACTGCGAGTCAGGCCTAATCGCCCAACATTAGTGCCCGACCTCTATAATGCTCTTACCCTCTGAATGGAAGAAAGTCCCCGCAGCAATATTCCAACATCTAGTGGAAACCTCCCCAGAGGAGTGGAGGCTGTTATAGCAGCAATGTTCCAACATCTAGTGGAAACCTCCCCAGAGGAGTGGAGGCTGTTATAGCAGCAATGTTCCAACATCTAGTGGAAACCTCCCCAGAGGAGTGGAGGCTGTTATAGCAGCAATGTTCCAACATCTAGTGGAAACCTCCCCAGAGGAGTGGAGGCTGTTATAGCAGCAATGTTCCAACATCTAGTGGAAACCTCCCCAGAGGAGTGGAGGCTGTTATAGCAGCAATGTTCCAACATCTAGTGGAAACCTCCCCAGTGGAATGGAGGCTGTTATAGCAGCAAAGGGGGGACCAGCTGTATATTAATGCTCATGACGAACAGGTGTCCACATACTATTGGTCATGTAATGTATGTTCTACCACACACATTCTACCCATGAAAAACATATACACACAAACAGTATCACGCACTGCCACACTCTGTCAAACATACACTGTCAAACACACACCTACAAACACACAAACGCTCAAAATCCTAAACAGCCCATCAGAAATTCTCTCTGTCACATCTCTCTCTCTTCCTATCTCCTCGTTCCTACTCACGCATACCCACAAGGCAATACTAATTTTGCAACATATGCACACAATCACACACACACACATTTGTGTGAACTGCTAAACACGCAATGACCCCCAATTAAAAAAGTCCTTCCATCTGTTTTGTGAGGGGGTAAAATGAGAGCTGTGTATCATGGGTATGGACAGGGGGATGTTCATTCAGGGCATGCGCTGCACTGCGGAGGACCGACTAAAGAGACCCCACGGTGCAATTCTACTCCTCCCCCTCCCCACCACCTGTCATTCCCTTACCCAGCTCAAAGCCCTGCCCTACCAAAAAGCCCCTCCACACCACCTGTCATTCCCTTACCCAGCTCAATGCCCTGCCCTACCCAAAAGCCCCTCCACACCACCTGTCATTCCCTTACCCAGCTCAAAGCCCTGCCCTACCCAAAAGCCCCTCCACACCACCTGTCATTCCCTTACCCAGCTCAAAGCCCTGCCCTACCCAAAAGCCCCACCACACCACCTGTCATTCCCTTACCCAGCTCAAAGCCCTGCCCTACCAAAAAGCCCCTCCCCACCACCTGTCATTCCCTTGCCCAACTCAAAGCCCTGCCCTACCAAAAAGCCCCTCCACACCCCTCTACGGAACCCTTCACTTTGGAGCTATATCCACACTGTGCAAAGAAATCAGAACAGTGCCTCACTCCATACATACACGTATAAAGTTTAGTTATGTGTTTGGTTAATGTACATTCCAAACACTCTTTCCATCCCTATGCCCCATCCTGCCTGACCCCTCTGTATCCCTCTGTGACCCTCTGTATCCCTCTGTGACACTATGTGTCCCTCTGTGACCTTCTGTCCTTCTTTGTCCCTCTGAGACCCTCTGTATCCCTCTGTGATCTTCTGTCCTTCTTTGTCTCTCTGAGACCTTCTGTATCCCTCTGTGACCCTATGTATCCCTCTGTGACCCTCTGTGACCTTCTGTCCTTCTTTGTCCCTCTGTGACACTCTGAATCCCTCTGTGTCTCTCTGTGACCTTCTGTCCTTCTTTGTCCCTCTGTGACCCTCTGTATCCCTCTGTGAACTTATGCGTCCTTCTGTGTCCCTCTGTGACCCTCTGTGTCCCTATGTGACCTTCTGTGACCCTCTGTGACCCTCTGTGTACCTCTGTGACTCTCTGTGACTCTCTGTGGCCCTCTGTGACCCTCTGTCACCCTGTGTCCCTCTGTGTCCCTCTATGTTCCTCTGTGACTCTCTGTGATTCTCTGTGGCCCTCTGTGACCCTCTGTCACCCTCTGTCACCCTGTGTCCCTCTGTGTCCCTCTATGTTCCTCTGTGACTCTCTGTGATTCTCTGTGGCCCTCTGTGACCCTCTGTCACCCTGAGTCCCTCTGTGTCGCTCTATGTTCCTCTGTGACTCTCTGTGATTCTCTGTGACCCTCTGTGGCCCTCTGTGGCCCTCTGTGACCCTCTGTCACCCTCTGTCACCCTGAGTCCCTCTATGTTCCTCTGTGACTCTCTGTGACTCTCTGTGACCCTCTGTGGCCCTCTGTGGCCCTCTGTGACCCTGTGTCCCTCTGTGTCCCTCTATGTTCCTCTGTGACTCTCTGTGATTCTCTGTGGCCCTCTGTGACCCTCTGTCACCCTGAGTCCCTCTGTGTCGCTCTATGTTCCTCTGTGACTCTCTGTGATTCTCTGTGACCCTCTGTGGCCCTCTGTGGCCCTCTGTGACCCTCTGTCACCCTGAGTCCCTCTGTGTCCCTCTATGTTCCTCTGTGACTCTCTGTGACTCTCTGTGACCCTCTGTGGCCCTCTGTGACCCTCTGTCACCCTGTGTTCCTCTGTGTCGCTCTATGTTCCTCTGTGACTCTCTGTGATTCTCTGTGGCCCTCTGTGACCCTCTGTCACCCTGAGTCCCTCTGTGTCGCTCTATGTTCCTCTGTGACTCTCTGTGATTCTCTGTGGCCCTCTGTGACCCTTTATGACATCTCCAGCTCTGTCTCCTCACTGAACTCTTACCTCCAGAGTGGCAGACGGTTTCTTTTTCAGCTCATCACATTTGCGGAACTTGCAGATCTGGTGGCCCGTTTTGCGGTTCCGGCAGCTGCTGCACGTCTCGCAGTTAATTCGCCGACGGCAGGGCTGGCACATGCCGCAGCGTTTCCGCTTCTTTTTGCCGGAGTTGATGGCGGAGGCCAGCTCGCTCTGCGCCGGGTACTCAGCCAGGCCAGCCATGTGCAGAGCGCTGTCGGCCAGGAACACGCCGGCCGGTGTCATGATAAACAGTCCGGGATTGAACGGGAAGCCGCCTCCCACACCGTACGGGAAGTCCGCAATACCGCCAATGGAGTCCGCAGCAGACGCACCCTCCAAGTCGTTTGCCCCTGAGATTGAATCGCTACCCCCCATCCCCATCCCCATCCCCCCCGGCAGCAGCATGTGCTCCATCCCAGCCCTCTTTAACAGCACCGCAGCCTGGGCAAAGTGCAGCAGGCCGTTCTGTCCTTCTAGGACCTGCTCCAGGGTCCGGTCCAGCTTGGCTGCCGCCAGCGCTGAGACAGTGGGCTGGGGCTGTGGGGGCGGCTGGGGCTTGGCCGGGTGGCTCTTGGTCTCTCCATTGTGATGTGCGTGTCCATTAGTGTTGGTGGGGCAGGCGGCTGTGTACTGGGAGAGGGTGCGGGACCTCTTAAGGCTCTTACTCAGAGGCTCACTGATGATGCCACTGCGGTTCCTGCGCTCGATGACAGGGACATCCTCACTGCAGCTGCTTCGCTCTAGGGCCTCGGCTGTCCGGTCTCGGCTTCCCTCCGACCGTCCGCTAGACATGTTCCAGTACGTGCAGGGCTGGGGGGGCGGGCGGGAGGGGGAGCCGAGAAGTTCTCACAGTCTGTTCTGAGCCCAGGTGAGGTGGCGCCTCCCCGCTGTGGACCAATCGGACAGCCAATCACAGGCAGGCCTTAGAGCCCTTGTGCTCTGTCTAAACTTCAGCCCTCATCCACATCCTTCCACTGTCAACCTACAAACTGGCACAGGGAGAGAGAAGGGTCCTTCAATAACAGGCTCAGTGTTGGACCTAGACAGCATCTTAGTAAACAACAGACTCCATTACATAAGACAGCTACTCTGCCATTCAGTTATGTTACCCGTTTATTAGATTGAACACAGCTAAAAAGCCAATGAGGCAGCTCCGTTAGATAGTATGTATCCCAAACATCCCATAACCACTAATAGCCAGGAAAGATGAGTCCACTTACACAACTTAAAGTTCATCAAGCCCCCCGGCTACAATACACAATAAGACAAATAAGAATATTCAGAACATAGCAAAACATGAAAATACTAAATGACAGTGACAGGAGAGAAAAGCCACTTCTATGTATTCTACTCCCAATTTGACCGATGTGTAACCTAAATCCCACCCTATAGGGCTAGGTTAAATGTAGCCATAGTGTTTCCCAGAAGAAAACCAAGATACGCTGGCCTGTGGATGGTCACACTTTGCATCAAAGGGATTTGAAACAATCATTCCCACACGCTACACACTGACAAAATTAAAATCCATTTCACATGAATTAAGACTTCAGACCATGAACAATTCCCATTTTGACATCACTTTCTCCTAATAACAGAAACTTTGTCTTAGTCTTATTGGTGGTGAATATGCTGGTAAGGGTCGCACCTCTTGGTTTTAAAGGATATACGGAAATCAAATCAAATCATATTAAGCAGATGTTATTGGGGGTGTAGTGAAATGCTTGTGTTCCTAGCTCCAACAGTGCAATAGTATCTAACAATTCACAACAATACACACAAATATAAAAGTAAATGTTAAACATTTATTTAACTGATTAGGCGTTGACCTAATTTGCATAATATATTATCTTGTATGCATCAGATATTTGAAGAAAAAACACACAAACAGCAATACATAGATATATATATTTTTTTAACAAACAGGTTGCCCACTTACAACACAGTAAGTACGTTGGTTATCATTCTTGATGACATCATCAACCCTCCAACCACAAAACATATAGAGAAGATTGTAATGTAGTATTTATATAACTCATCGTCATTATGCCTTGTGGATGCCCTACATTTCTGTCCGATTAGCTATATTCACATGTAATGACATAGCCTATGATAATCAATAATGTTGTACTCAAAAAGAAAATTTGCTCAGATACACTACATGGCCAGAAGTATGTGGACACCTGCTCGTTGAACATCTCATGCTAAAATCATGAGCTATAACAGCCTCCACTCTTCTAGGAAAGCTTTTCACTAGATGTTGGAACATTGCTGCAGGGACTTGTTTCCACAAGATCAAAAGTGAGATCGGGCACTGATCTTGGGCGATTAGGCCTCGCTCGCAGTCGGCGTTCTAATTCATCCCAAAGGCGTTTGGTGGGGTGGAGGTCAGGGCTCTGTGCAGGCCAATCAAGTTCTTCCACACCAATCTCGACAAATCATTGAATTGTCTAGAATGTAATTCTATGTTGTAGCGTTAAGATTTCCCTTCACTGGAACTAAGGGACCGAACCATGAAAAACAACCCCAGACCATTATTCCTTTACAATTGGCACTATGAATTTGGGCAGGTAGCATTCTCCTGGCATCCACCAAACCCAGATTTGTCCGTCGGACTGCCAGATGGTGAAGCATGATTAATCACTCCAAAGAACGTGTTTCCACTGCTCCAGAGTCAAATTACGAGGTTTACACCACTCCAGCCAAAGCTTGGCATTTTGCATGGTGATCTTAAGCTCGTGTGCGGCTGCTCCGCAATCGAAATCAATTTCATGATGTTCCCGACGAAAAGTTATTGTGCTGAAGTTGCTTCCAGAGGCAGTATGGAACTCACTGAGCTCTTCAGTATGGGCCATTCTACTGCCAATATTTGTCTATGGAGATTGCATGGCTGTGTGCTTGATTTTATACACCTGTCAGGAACGGGTGTGGCTAAAATAACCAAATCCATGCATTTGAATGTAGAGCAGTTGAAGAGTGTCATAGAAGGTATGATTGGTTGATATTTCATCTCCTTAGTGAAAAGTATGCCCCCTTTCTGATTTTCTCTATTTTTGCATATATTTTTTTCAGTGAATGTTATCAGATCTTCAACCAAAACCTAATATTAGATAAAGGGATCCTGAGTTTTCAAATAATAAAAAATATATATACAGTTGAAGTCGGAAGTTGACATACACCTTAGCCAAATACATTTAAACTCAGTTTTTCACAATTCCTGACATTTGATCAGTAAAAATTCCCTGTCTTATGTCAGTTAGGATCACCACTTTATTTTAAGAATGTGAAATGTCAGAATAATAGTAGAGAGAATTATTTATTTCAGCTTTTATTTCTTTCATCACATTCCCAGTGGATGAGAAGTTTACATACACTCAATTAGTATTTGGTAGCATTGCCTTTAAATTGTTTAACTTGGGTCAAACATTTCAGGTAGCCTTCCACAAGCTTCCCACTATAAGTTGGGTGAATTTTGGACCATTCCTCCTGACAGAGCTGGTGTAACTGAGTCAGGTTTTGTAGGCCTCCTTGCTCGAACTTGTTTTTTGAGTTCTGCCCACAGAACAAATTTTCTATAAGATTGAGGTCAGGGCTTTGTGATGGCCACTCCAGTACCTTGACTTTGTTGTCCTTAAGCCATTTTGCCACAACTTTGGAAGTATGCTTGGGGTCATTGTCCATTTGGAATACACAATTTCAACCAAGCTTAAACTTCCTGACATATGTCTTGAGATGTTGCTTCAATATATCCACGTAATTTTCCTGCTTCATGATGACATCTATTTTCTGAAGTGCACCAGTCCCTCCTGCAGCAAAGCACCCCCACAACATGATGCTGCCACCCCACAACATGATGCTGCCACCCCCGTGCTTCACGGTTGGGATGATATACTTCGGCATGCAAGCCTCACCCTTTTCCTCCAAACATAACAATGGCCATTATGGTCTAACAGTTTTATTTTTGTTTCATCAGACTAGAGGATATTTATTTTAAAAAGTACAATCTTTGTCCCCATGTGCAGTTGCAAACCGTAGTCTGGCTTTTTTATGGCGGTTTTGGAGCAGTGGCTTCTTCCTTGCTTAGCGGCCTTTCAGGTTATGTCGATATACTGTAGGACTCGTTTAACTGTGGATATAGATAATTTTGTACCTGTTTCCTCCAGCATCTTCACAAGGTCCTTTGCTGTTATTCTGGGATTGATTTGCAATTTTCGCACCAAAGTACAATCATCTCTAGGAGACAGAACGCGTCTCCTTCCTGAGCGGTATGACGGCTGCGTGTTCCCATGGTGTTTAAACTTGCGTACTATGGTTTGTACAGATGAAGGTGGTACCTACAGGCATTTGGAAATTGCTCCCTAGTATGAACCAAACTTGTGGAGGTCTACAACTTTTTTCTGAGGTCTTGGCCTCAGAAGCGTCTAAAGCAATGACATCATTTTCTGGAATTTTCTGGAATTTTCCAAGTTGTTTAAAGGCACAGTCAACTCAGTGTATGTAAACTTCTGACCCACTGGATTTGTGATACAAGTGAAATAATTTGTCTGTAAACAATTGTTGGAAAAATGACTTGTTTCATACACAAAGTAGACGTCCTAACCGACTTGCCAAAACTATAGTTTGTTAACAAGAAATTTGTGGAATGGTTGAAAAACAAGTTAGCGAGCGACATTTTCAGATATTATACGTTTCTGATTTATTCAGAAAGTGATTTTTATTGTAACTTAAAGTGTACTGTTAGCTAGCTAGCTAATGTTAGCTGGCTGGCTGGCTCGCTAGCTAACGTTACGTGTATGATCTGTGTAGAAATATTATTTGTATCTCAGATCCATTTGTATTGCTAGTTATAGCCTAATGTTAGCTAGCTAACTAACAATGAACCTAGTTGATTAGCTTTAGCTACCTGTATATTAATGAAGGGTAGTAACGTTATGAGTTGTGATTATGGTTCATTGTTTAGCTAGCTTTCTAGCTACATGTCTAAACAAAATACCTACTGTATCCTGTGCACGTGACAAAAAAACTAGATTTTATTTGATATAGTGTGTATTTACCAGAGACGGTAATGTGAAGGACAACATGACCTGCACCAAAGTCAAATTACAATATAACGTTAGGCCAATGAGACAGTGTCCAAGTTACAAAATTCTCTGGTAGAATGCCCTGCTTTTATTTCATCACACTCACAACCGTAACCTACTTTCTGTAATTAGCTTGCCATTAACTTGTATATAATGATCTTCTTGTGAGTTTATTTTCCTGTAATAATGAAAACAAATTAGCTAAAGTGAAGACGATGTCAGCTATATGATATGGTCATTACTTGAACTGGACGTTAGCTAGCTAGCTAACCATCTAGAAACGAACCAAAACATTGTTTAGAAAGTTGCTTTTAGTTGCCTAGTTTGCTATATTCACATATACTAAATTCACTTTTAAACCTATGGGTTTGTTGGTGTTAAAATACACCAGTTATGCTATTTTGGACCACCATGCTGCTGATGTCATGCAGCCTGTAATTTTTGTGTCTATACTTTTAAATAACGACAATGACAACTTTGATGTCAGACCACAATAGAATGTTCATGATGTCACTGAGACAACTGTACACAACATGTCAATAGACGTAGAATAAACCAGCCTTTAGTCTTAATCTTTGGTTGTTTGGTATCCTACCGTACCCACTCTGTTTAACACATGGCCTCAAATGTGATTACTTAAAGAGATGGGTGGGGCTACGGCTGAAGAGGGTGTGAACGATGGTGAATGGGTGTAGCCAAAAAAGAGCTCTCCAATAGGTGCACCAAAAAATTCAAGGGACATTTTTTTCAAAAGTGGTGTTACAAGTTTATCAACTTTCAAAGCAGATTTACTTTCCCAACTTCCTCAACTGTAGTGTGTGATATACCACTTTCTAGCTCTAAGTTTAGATTTTTATCCAATGTAAAAAACGCAATTTCAAATGTTGCTACATAAGACCGAATCGAGCCGGTCGGTAACAAATATGCAAAAGTAGAGAAAATTAGAAAGGGGGCAAATACTTTTTCACAGCGCTGTATATTCATGTCTCCTTCCTTGAAGATTTGTTGCCAGAAGTTCACTGATCTAGACTCCGTGCATCTCAAATGGTAGATGGAGCTTGTTGTGCGTTCATTTCCTGTTGGGGGCCAGTATAGAAGAAAAGTAGGAAAAATGTATGCACTCACTACTGTAAGCCGCTCTAGATAAGAGCATCTGCTCTAAATGACTAAAATGTAAATGTGACTAAACATAATTGATCACGTCTGTCAATTCAACTAGATATCAGCACTTACTGTAGTGTTGGTTGGCTCTTTAAAATGTTCCTTGACAGTCCCTCTGGGGAAATATCCTGTTATTCACTATGAGCCCATTTAATGTCCACAATCCAATTGAAAAATAACACACTTATTGGGTGAGTATTTTTTCCATTCATAAATTAAAATGGACTGAAATTAATTTGACTCCAATGCTTTATTCAGAGTGTGTACTGAATAAACTGAAACATCCCAATGGCCAGCCTCCTATGAAGAGACACTATTCTACTATTCCACTGACCTGTCCCCACTCACAAACAGGCACATCCCTGAGAAAAGCTGAAGAAATGGCCGGGCCAGTCCTTATAAGGGAAACAAAGGGAAGGGGGGGGGGGTGCAGCATGTGGAAATTGGAAGGCCAGAATTAGTGGGAGGTAAAGCTTCAAAGGCAGGAGCACAGCCCCCGCATTCTCACCAGCTCAGGGGTCCGTGGCGCCACGGACCCCTGAGCCAGCCCCTCAGCTCCTCACTCTCCTGCTTCGAGTCTGACCAGGGCTCTGCTCTATCTCTCTCACACTGCTGCAGGGCCACCCGCCTGCTACACTGTCATATACAGTATGTCTGTGTGTCTCTTTCTTCCTGGTGTCCTAGTCTCACTCCATCAAACTCAGAGTGTCTCTCTGTCTGACCCATATCCCTCACACTCTCTCCATCTCCATCAAACATGAACATGTCATTCATAGTCTATCTTTTCCCACCATCTCAGTCCCTCTTTCACAGTCTACCATTCCTCTTCCAATGTCAATGACTCTATAACAGCCTACGTCCCTCCTCCATGTCATTCACAGTCTCTCCCTTCATGTTTTCACCCTCTCTTAATATCACTCTCACTCTGTTCCTCCTCCATGTCATTCACACGCTCCCTAGGCATTTAAATGCCAGTGGTCTAACGCACTGCATCTCAGTGTTAGAGGCATCACTACAGACCCTGGTTCGATCCCGGGCTGTATCCCAACCGGCCGTGATCGGGAGTCCCATAGGGACCGGGAGTCCCAATTGGTCAAACATCGTCCGGGTTAGGGGAGGGTTTAGCCGTCATTGTAAAATAAGAATTTGTTCTTAACTGACTTGCCTAGTTAAATAAAGGTAACTTTTTTTTTAAATTAAAATATCTTCCAAACCTGTAGACCTTACAGTCTCTCTTCTCTGTCACTCAACAGTCCCCCAGTTTCTGTAACCAATCAGTGTATTCTCTCTGAATAGAAATATACCAAATTCTGCTACTGCTAAGATGATGATGATAATGATGATGATGGTGGTGATGATTAGAAGGGAAAAAAATGATTGCATAATGAGGAACAGGTTGGTTATATTACTGGGAAAAGGTTATGTGTATCCATTGTTATATGAGAAAAAGAAATGTGCCAATGTCTTACATATTAAAGAAATACAGTGTTGTTTGTGTAGACATTGTTGTTGTTTACATCTTCCTCAATGACGTCATTACCATCATGCCAGTAGCAGCCTAAGGATCTGTAAAGGCTATCTATACTTTCTGCAGTTATGACTTCTACCACAGCTCCTTTTGTATCACCCAACTAGTATACTTCTCCTGGTAGCATCACAAAAAGGACTGCCACTATCAAACATAATAACACTTTCCCACTATGCTTTCACCGAAGCACCCACTCTCCCCCCTTATATAGGTCTACTCTACATTGATTACGTCAGTGGGAGCTGCTGGAGACATGGCTCGTGCTTCCTCCCTGGAGCTCAGAGCACGGCGGTAATTGGCCCCTCTCGGCTGAATAACCATCCCGAACAGTCTGACCATACAGACTCCCCAAGGCCAACGAGAAGGGGTACTGTATGGAATATATAAGCAAAATGGACATACCCACTAAAATAACTCAAACATCTTTGGCATATTCAAGTTTTAAAAAAGTCACACTCAAGTTATGATATAGGCCTAAGACTAATTTAGATGTTTAGAACATAGCATAATACTCTTCAAAATATTTTTTGTATTCATAAATTATTAATTAGGCCTATACAAAATAGCCTGACTATAAATATATGCAAGTTTAAAAAGTAGGCTAGATAATACTGTCAATATGGCACTTTTCAAATACTGTATGTATTCATAAATAAATAGGCCTAGTCATGTTTGTCATCAATCGTGAAACCAAAACATCTGACAACAAGCCAAAAAGTGTCATATTTTATGGGACGTTGCCAGATAGCTCGGCTATAAGCTACTTATTAGTTCAGGTAATGCAGAGCCAAATGCAACACTTCCCTCCAGACCGCGGTCACGCAGACACTCACACATATCTTCCTAGCCCCCTCTCTCAACCACCCCCTCCCTGCTCTGACTCACACACGAGCAGTCACGCACTCACGTCACACTCACTCACTCACTCACTCACAGACACACACACACACAGTCAGTCACATTTGTGCACGAGACCCATTGAAGTTTATAAGGACCAGAATTAAATATCCCACAACCTGCTGCGCCTTTCTGTTTCTTTTCCATTCCCGAGTTAAAATAGTCCAAATTGTATGCATGCCACTGTGTGTTAAATCGTGACTAATTTGCAAGAACATGAAGCCCATACGAGCGCCACTGCCGGTGGCGGATTGAGGCAGTACCAGGGGGTCGCGATAAATCCCGGCTTGCAACTGCTATGTCACGGGGACATGGCGCGCAGGAGACTGGCTGGTCGTCGCATGCGGAACAATGAAGAACAAACATGTTCCTCTACAATAAAATCACTCTGAGAACAACTGGCATACTGTTCTTAGGATAAGTATTGGCTATGCACGAACTAAATCATAAACAAATTAAACAATATTGCTCTTTTTCATCCATTATGCATTTTCACAAAAACATTGTTGATGATTAAAAGAGAACACTGCAGAAAACAAAGTTCAGTTTCGATTTATCTCCACGTAAAGAGATGCCTCATCGCCACCTGTTATTAAAAGCATAACATTCATAAACATAATCAAGATCCAATGCAAAGTGCCGTAATTTCAATGGCAAATATTAACGGAGAGCGTCAAGTTTCTTGGAGCGCACGTCATTAACAGATGATTCACAGTTTCAATTTTCACCCCTTAAAATCTTTGAATGAAAGAACCGCTCTCCACAATATCTACAAACATTTTCTGCATTGACAACATTATCCGAGGAAAATTAGCAAATGAGAATGGCAGAGCAAAATGACCATTATGGCCATTCTAACCCAATAACAGTGTGTGCATCATTTCACATGCGTCTGAGAGCCGAGAATCCTAATTGTATCTAATATTAAAGCACAAAAATACCTTTTGTCTAGACTCAATGATCTGAAACCACGGTCTCTGCGGTGTCAGCGTATGGTCTGCACCAGCACGTTTGAGGGTATAGATAGAAGAACCATTCTCCCATTCCCCTAGTTAACTTGATCGTTAGGAAGATGACATCCCAACTTTCAGCAGACTTCGACAAAGTATGATCCCCCCTCCCTCCCTCTTATGTAGCCTATCTGCATATTTGCAAACACGGGCCCTTTTTTATTCGCACCTACCAAACCAGAACGAAGAGGAGGGGAGGGCTCCCACTGTCCAAGCGGTCCGTCTCCAAGCCTACCGTAGAGATTGATGTCAAAAAAGAAAGAAAGACAACCTTACACTAAACTGAATTAATATAGTCCTCGCCTGTATAGAACAAGAGAGAAATTGAATAATACATTATTGTAAAACGTACTTTCTCGGAAACTGAGCGTGTGGGCTCTCCAACCTTTCGATTCTCGCAATCCCACCTCTACATCCCCGCTCGCGGAGAAGAACATGCAAACACATTTCATAGATTTTTGGAGCTTCGCGGAAAAACCGAAATGGATTTTTCAGCGTAGAGACAGATAGGCTAATAATATATCGCCAAAACCTTTTAAAATACAGAGATGTATTGTCCTCCTCGACGCTTTTAGGCTCTCGACTTTGAATATTCAAGGGTCGCGTGATGAAGAACATGTTTGTTATTAAAGCTTTACATGATTATGCCTCTGAGATGCATCTTACTAGTTGTTGTGTAATCAGTGCATATGCACAAGATGATTTTCTCTCTGTATGAGCGCAAGTTGCTATTTCGTCATGCCACTTTAAGACTAAACTTTTCTTCAACACATTCATGTTTACTGATAACTTTAACGGTGCAATACAAAAATATGGAAACATACCCAAATGTGAATATTGAACATGTTGAAAGCTAATATTTTTTCAAGGGCTACAGTAGACCTATTATTTGATTTTCTTTGATGAACGTTGGTGTGACTAACATACACTACATGAGCAAAAGTATGTGGACACTTGTTTGTCAAACATCTAAATTACTTCCATGCTCGCTTCGAGGCAAGTAACACTGAAACATGCATGAGAGCATCAGCTGTCACGGATGGGCCAGACGGATTACCAGGACGTGTACTCCGAGCATGGGCTGACCAACTGGCAAGTGTCCTCACTGACATTTTAAACCTCTCCCCGTTGGAGTCTGTAATACCAACACGTTTCAAGCAGACCACCACAGTCCCTGTGCCCAAGAACACTAACGTGACTAAATGACGACCGAACCGTAGCACTCACGTCTGTAGCCATGAAATGCTTTGAAAGGCTGGTCATGGGTCACATCAACACCATTTTCCCAAAAACCCTAGACCTGCTCCAATTTGCATAACGCCCCAACAGATCCACAGATGATACAATTTCTATTGTACTCAACACTGCCGTTTTCCACCTGGACAAAAGGTGGTGGGCCTGATTACCGACAAAGACGAGACAGCCTATAGGGAGGAGGTCAGAGACCTGGCCGTGTGGTGTCAGGACAACAACCTCTCCCTCAACGGGATCAAGACAAAGGAGATGACTGTTGACTACAGGAAAAGGAGGACCGAGCACGCCCCCATCCTCATCGAATGGGGCTGTAGTGGAGCAGGTTGAGAGCTTCATGTTCCTTGGTGTCCACATCACCAACAAACTAACAGATCCTCAGCTGCACCATCGAGAGCATCCTGACGGGTTGCATCACTTCCTGGCATGGCAACTGCTCTGCCTCAGACCGCAAGGCACTACAGAGGGTAATGTGTACGGCCCAGTCCATCACTGGGGCCAAGCTTCCTGCCATCCAGGACCTCTATACCAGGCGGTATCAGAGGATGGCCCTAAAAATAGTCAAAGACTCCAGCCACCCAAGTCATAGACTGTTCTCTCTGCTACTGCATGGCAAGCGGTACCAGAGTGCCAAGTCTAGGTCCAAGAGGCTTCTAACAGCTTCTACCCCCAAGCTATAAGACTCCGGAACATGTCATCAAATGGCTACCCAGACTATTTGCATTACCCCCCCCCCCCCCCCCCCCCCTTTTACGCTGATGCTACTCTGTTATTATCACTTTAATAATTCTACCTACATGTACATATTACCTCAAAAACCTTGACTAACCGGTACCCCCAGCACATTGACTCTGTACCGGCACCCCCTGTAAATAGCCTTGCTATTGTTATTTTACTGTTGGTCTTTAATCATTTCTTACTTCTTTTTTTAGGTAATTTTCTTAAAACTGCATTGTTGGTTGAGGGCTTGTAAGTAAGCATTTCACTGTAAGCTGTACATCTGTTGTATTTGCCTTATGTGACAAATAACATTTGATTTGATTTGATCTCATTCCAACATCATGGACATTAATATGGAGTTGGTCCATCCTTTGCTGATATAACAGCCTCCACTCTTCTGGGAAGGCTTTCTACTAGATGTTGGAACATTGCTGCTATAACACCCTCCACTCTTCTGGTAAGGCTTTCCACTAGATGCTGGAACATTGCTGCGGGTACTTGCTTCCATTCAGCCACAAGACCATTAGTGCGGTTGGGCACTGATGTTGGGCGATTAGGCTTGGCTCACAGTCAGCGTTTCAATTTGGCCTTCCCCAAATTGTTGCCACAAAGTTGGAAGCACAGAATCGTCCAGAATGACATTGTAAATCCAATAAAATCAAATGTATTTATATAGCCCTTCGTACATCAGCTGATATCTCAAAGTGCTGTACAGAAACCCAGCTTAAAACCCCAAACAGCAAGCAATGCAGGTGTAGAAGCACGGTGGCTAGGAAAAACTCCCTAGAAAGGCCAAAACCTAGGAAGAAACCTAGAGAGGAACCAGGCTATGTGGGGTGGCCAGTCCTTTTCTGGCTGTGCCGGGTGGAGATTATAACAGAACATGGCCAAGATGTTCAAATGTTCATAAATGACCAGCATGGTCAAATAATAATAAGGCAGAACAGTTGAAACTGGAGCAGCAGCACGGCCAGGTGGACTGGGCACAGCAAGGAGTCATCATGTCAGGTAGTCCTGAGGCATGGTCCTAAGGGCTCAGGTCCTCCGAGAGAGAGAAAGAAAGAGAGAAAGAGAGAATTAGAGAGAGCATGCTTAAATTCACACAGGACACCGAATAGGACAGGAGAAGTATTCCAGATATAACAAACTGACCCTAGCCCCCCGACACATAAACTACTGCAGCATAAATACTGGAGGCTGAGACAGGAGGGGTCAGGAGACACTGTGGCCCCATCCGAGGACATTACCATCCTGAGACAAGGCCGAGTATAGCCCACAAAGATCTCCGCCACGGCACAACCCAACCATTGTATGCTGTAGCGTTAAGATTTACATTCACTGAAACTAAGGGGCCTAACCCGAATCATGAAAAACAGCCCAAGATCATTATTCCTCCTCCACCAAACTTTGCAGTTGGCAATATGCATTGGGGCAGGTAGCGTTTTTCTGGCATCCGCCAAATCCAGATTCGTCCATTGGACTGCCAGATGGTAAAGCGTGATTCAGTACTCCAGAGAATGTGTTTCCTCTACTCTAGAGTCCAATGGCGGGCAGCTTTACACCACTAGACATTTCCACTTCACAATAACAGCACTTTCACCAGGGGAGCTAAAGCAGGGCAAATATTTGATGAACTGACATGTTGGAAAGGTGGCATCTTATGACGGTGCCACGCTTCAGTAAGGCCATTCTACTGTCAGTGTTTGTCTATGGAGATTGCATGGCTATGTGCGCAATTGTATACACCTGTCAGCAACAGTGTGGCTGAAATAGCAGAATCCACTCATTTAAAGGGATGTCCACATACTATTTTATATATAGAGTAGCTGTAGCCTATTTATGCAAATTGTACATTTTGGGGGGCTCCAGAGTTGCACAGCGGTCTAAGGCTCTGCATCTCAGTGCAAGAGACGTCCCTACAGACCCTGGTTTGATTCCAGGCTGTATCACAACCGGACGTGATTGGGAGTCCCATAGGACGGTGCACAAATGGCCCAGCATTGTCTGGGTTTGGCCGGTGTAGGCCGTCATTGTAAATAAGAATTTGTTCTTAACTTACTTGCCTAGTTAAATAAAAAGTCTAGGCCTGGGCTATCACCTAATTCAGAAATGTGTTTAATTGCACCAAAATATGACAATATGCAATTGCCCTTCAGGAGCAAGGAGACTGATTTGCAACAACAAAAAACATAACTCATGGTCTTAATGGCAGAACAGATGATAAATTATATTATACATTTACATATTATTGTCTTTCATTAACATGTTAATGTTCTAATTTATGACAATAACACGTTCAATTGTGCATGTGACATGTCACTGATGGTTTATGCTGGTTTACATTACACAGTGGTCAATGTAGCGTAATTAAGCGATGGGTTGTTTTTTCACACTCGTTGCGGTGCGTGCACGTAGGAGTGGCCACGCGGTGCTCAGTTGCAACTCGCTATGTTTTCGCCCATGACCGGTGCGCTCGGCTCCTCTTCTCGCTCAAACCAAGAGTCCACTCCACCTCTTTCGAATGTCCTGTCTGCTGGCAGGCGCCCAACCGAAGTGTGTGGAAATGACACCGCCAGGGCGGCAGAGATTTTCCTTCATTTCTCTCCTTCCCGATCGCAGACGGGCTGACATTGGCTAGAAAGTGGAGCAGCTCGTCAGGGACAATCAATGCGAATCGATCGAGCTGTGCGGTGGAGGCTCCGAGCTGGAAAATAACGCGGAAGCTCGAGAGAGGGAGAGGGGAGGGGTTGTTCTGACACTGGTACTCGCCAGCCAACCCTTCTCCCGCACACAAAACACCCGCTTACAAATATACACACAGTGAATAGTAAACCTTTATCTGTCACCAAATGCAGCAAGGCTGCGTTTACTATGAAGTGTACGCAGAGAAACTTCATGCGTAATGAGCAATGCATTTATGTGAATTGTGTTCACATCCTCAAAAAGAAATCAAAAATAATGTAATTGGTCAATGCTATTTGTAATTGACATCCCGTGACATGACCTATTAAAATGACCAACTTTATCATCAATGTTGAAGCATTGCATAATGTTTAAACATTGGAATTATTTGGACACCCAAGAGCCATCCATTGACGCATCAAACATAGACTTAAGTAATGTGTTTGAAACCAAAGTGGAATTGTTATTAAGCCCATTCAACTCATGTTAAATGGCCAAATCACTAATGAAGAGCATGCGACAGGTAGGCCTTGGCATTGGGATGTCCACCTCGTGTAGCCCTGTGAGTCGCTTGGTTTTGGTTTCTCGTGACTGCTTATCTCCCTGTTTGTTTACCTCAACATGCCATTTGTTGTAACCCAGCCAAGCGCGTATTCTCTCCGTATAGGTTGGTGTTTTGAGTGGGCTGTTGGTAGCAGTAGCACCTTTATAATTGATTTAAATACCATAGCAAAATGTGATAAAAGGTCATCTGCATTCCATTCCATTTGTTTGTTTGGATGATAATCTCTTATAACGATTTTTATGTTTGGTTTTAAGATTATTATTTAGTTTTTTACCTCTAGGATTCTGTTTATTGAGTGGCCGTGCAGGCAAGGGTTTCGTTCTAGGTAATTGCACAACGGTCGCATCCATTCCCCCACGACGTGCATAAATTGGACACACATTGCTTCGTAATCCCTGGTGTCTAGCATGGCTCTGGCAATATGCCTGGTCTCACCCTATCTCATATTAAGCAGATGCCAACCCCCTCGTCATCATTTGCGCCTTTGGAAATGACTTTAATAATGCCAACCACCAGCCATACCAACTCCAAGCTCTGAGGCATGTGCATAGTGGTGTGGACCTAATGCAGGGACCATCAACTAGATTCTGGACAATTTTTTTCTGGAGCAGATGGTGGGGGGACGATGACACATAATTACAAATCATTTGTAGACTGAAAATTGACTGCAAGAAGCCCAAACAGATACGTTTGACTGAAACAAAATCATTTTGAACCTTGCTTACATTTGTATATGATCAAGGGTCTCTCTATTATGCGTGGGAATACTTGGGAACACATTTCTTGAATTAAAATAATTTGGAGCTGATTTCCTGATGTTATTACTGACTTATGTTCAACAATGAAAATTCCACACAAAAGTATTATTTTTTTGCTCAGAAAACTTGGGAGCCAAATAAAACCACACGGGCAGCCAGTTGGGGCAGCCAGTTGGGGCAGCCAGTTGGGGCAGCCTGATGTAGGGTGTACATGTAAAAGAACAGCTCATTGGCGTTTGCACTGCAAGTGGTCCATATTTACCAAGTTACCAAAAGGTGGTGTTGTGACACTATTTTAACTCAAATCTTGCAATTGGTCACATAGGCCTACTCATTTCAAATTGATTGAAAGCATGCAGACTACAGTCCTCACTTGAATTTGGTATCCTGAAGAGCACGGGGCTTTTCCTTTTACAATGCCCAGACTGACCACATTCCTGTCCGCTCTACGCTTGTCTACATTCCTGCTCTTGACCCTCAGAAGTCAATCTTTCGCACTCTCTCTCACACACATATTAGGCATCAAAGTTTTAAAAAATGACATTTTTTCACGTGGTGGGTGGTGAGTCAGTCAGAGAGAGAGGGGACATAAAGTGAGTGAGTGAGAGAGAGTCCATGGGTAGGAGGGAGCAGCAAGCTGTGACAGGAGACGTTCTGGTGGGCGCACTGAGCCCTGGGGCTGCAGCCACACTCAGCTCTTTGTTGTTTTCTCTCTGTGCGAAGCGAGGCAGAGTACTTTCCTGAGCCGGCCGGGGCATTAGTGTTACACGGCCTCCTCCAGCTGCACACATGACCAGCGCCACAGGAGAGCCCCTAAAAACAACCTAAAAGTGGAGTGAGTGTAGGGAGAAAGAGAGAGATGAACGTCCGGTTTCTCAGACACTGAGGAATGTTGCAAGCTATGCAAGCTCTCCAAACAGTGCAGTCCCCCTTTCCCACTCCCCCTCTGACCTGCCTAACCCCACATCACTACCTCACCTCTATTGTTTTTCCCATTTTACACCTCCTGTCTTAGTCAAGAGGCTCATCCTATTCATCTGGCTGGCCCGTCTCTGTAGCTACCCCTGATCCACACCTCCCTTCCTCCCCTCTACGCTGCTCTCCTCCTTCTGGCTCATCAGTCCCCTCAGCATTGCCGAATTCAAGGACACAGACATTGGAGAAGGGGATTGGGCCCTGAAGTGAATGAAGAAAAAAAAATGTAGGTGATATGGGTACATTTCTTCACCACAAAGTATAGGATGTAAACATGCAGTGGAGTAGACTATACCTGAGCCTCATCACTCCAAGCTGCTGCTGGTCAACACTGGTGGGATGTTAAACAAGGATTTGCTGTTCAGGCAGCAACCAATCACATGCTCATTCTCTGCACTCGGAAGATAATTGGCCACAAACTACCCATAATATGTTCATATAGGTTATAGGTCATATCTATATAATGACTGTGGTATCTAATAACATTTAACCTAATTTATACTTCCACAAATCCTGTAAATTCCATAGTGACTAGCTGATTGTGGCCCTCATGAATGGCACAAGCAGTTAGGTACATTATGAAAAATTAAACAAACATGTTTGCCAAACCCAATGATAGAGCTCCATCTAGTGGCACAAAAATATTGAAAAATCGAATTTGCTGCCCGAAATAATTTAGTGTCATGGTGAGGCCATAGGAATAGGTCCATGTATATTATGCTGATCTGGCCCAGCTTTGTTGTTGTAGTCTTTCTCACAAGTCAGGACAGTTGTTTCTGAAATATGACATAATGCGAACTATCAGAGCAGCGTAGCACTAATATATACGACTGGAAATCATACAGTCCCTGGTTCGAATTCAGTCTGCATCACATCTGGCCGTGATTGTGACTCCCATAGGGCGGCGCACAGTTGGCCCAGCGTTGTCCAGGGTAGGCCGTCATTGTAAATAAGAATTTGTTCTTAATTAACTGACTTGCCTAGTTAAATAAAGTTAAAAATAAGAATAATCGAGGATAGTGTAGTTGCAGGTTCTGTAACTGTGCTTCAATAATGAATGAAATGAGTTGGCAGAAATAAGAACAGCAGCCAGGTGAAGTCCTAAGCTTCAATGTAGTTCGCTGTAAAACGGACATAGGTGAGACAAAGTGATAGTATTTTTATTCCAGCTGATTCATACCAAGTGTCCTTGTTGCTATCAAAACCTCAGCAATATACCTAACATAAATAGGACACATGCAAAACGAATAAATTGTACAAAATACTAATTTCTTTTCAAAATGACAAAGCTTTCATATAAATACCAAAAGTACGCATATTTGCGCATCAATGGCAAATAAAAACAGTGATAACTCATAACTTTAATAATCATGTTTATTACAGTTGAATTAAGACACAAGCTCAATGAGCTCTCAGGTAATTAAATATACAGAAGTTTGTTTGTCTGGAACTCAAGTCCAGGGTTCTGATCCAGACAGGGAGTAGTTGGAGCTTCAATGTCAACGATGGCAGCTCAAATATACAAAGTGTGATTACAGAATGAGGTCACTGTTCTATTTTATGAAAATACACCCCAATCAGACTGATTTCCTTCCATTTAGCCCACTTGAGGTAAGACTTTAAATTCATCATATTAGATTTTAGATATTGTCATTCGGCGTTGCCTTCGAACAACATGCTTTATTACTAATGCCAAATCGTTGTCCTTTCAGGCTGGACTTGAAACCAGAGAAAGAATGTAGATAAAAACAGAAGATCCAGATAGATTAATACCATTTCAGTGTACTAGTACCACCCAATTTAGCTGCCAAACTTAGATCCAAACTAACTTTGGCCGTTTTAAAAATCAGACCATCACCCAGAAGACAAAGACTTGCCACAATTGAGAGAACTAAAATAATTTGATGAAGGCGCAAAGGGCGATCTAAAAGGGTACTATTTTTTCCTTTAGCAAAATCAACATCACAAGAGTATTTCATTTGACTAGGGTGAGGGAGAAGTTATTTTGGATGTAATATTCAGTAGATATATAGATATCAGTCTCATTACTTTATTGTCCCACGTCATACAGTGTGGAGGGTTCCATGGGTAACTACGATCTTAAATGATAGTGATTCACATTGTGGAGGGGCTATGAGGCAGGATCCTGGGCATCCCATTGCCAAACAGAGAAAGTCCCCTCGAGGTTTGCAGAACGATTGACAGATTGAAGGCTATTTCTTATTATAGCCAAATAGAAGACAAAAACATTCTCCAAGCCCCTTCTCTTCCCACCCCTCCCATCCGCTCACAGGACAGCTGGAAGCACAGAGGGAGAAAAACAACCAGAGAAACAAAGCACATACATAAAATCCCTCAATCTTGGAAAAAGCAAACCTTGGGTTCATAAAAATGATAAGGAATGCTTCCTGGAATCAAATAAGAGTGGTCCTACATGGGTCCTGGTGGACATTGTGGAGTATACAATTTGCTGTCTCAAATATGTACATCATGGCAGCTGGACAGGTTGAAGGGGGTGAGGCAGGGGGAAGGAGGTCAAGTGCGTAGGGAGAGGGAGGGTGTGGCTCAAAGAAATCACTCCAAAGGAAACCAACAATACTTTTTTCCTCTTTTCATTCAAAGCTCCCCCAAGCCTTTGAATATAAAGGCAGATTTTCCACTGTATTGCCTTGAGACTACATAGCATATTTCTGGGTCCATTCCCGGGCTATTCTGTTGTATCTGGAATGACAGGAGAATAAATAAATAAATAACTATCCTTGTAGCAGACAGGTTGTACAAAAAAAAAAATGGAATGTTGAAACTGTAAGACCTACTTTTCCCTGTCTGTCTTGTAGATGCGTGCGATCTCAGGCACTAGTGGATCGTCTGGGTTTGGGTCACAGAGAAGTGAGCAGATGGACAAGAGGACTGTAGGATGACCGACAACAACAGAGTCAACACAGTTCTGACAAATTACTGTAAAAATCAATGTAAATCTCCGACCACTTTATATACAAAAGTATGTGGACACCCCTTCAAATGAATAGAATCGGCTCTTTCAGTCACACCCGTTGCTGACTGGTGTATAAAATTGAGAACACAGACATGCAATCTCCATAGACAAACATTTGCACTAATTAAATTTGACAAACTGACTTGTTGGAAAGGTGGCGTCCTATCACGCTGACATGTTGAAAGTCACTGAGCTCTTCCACTGCAGTTTGGAGTGTTGCAACCGAGGACAGGCGATTTTTACGCACTTCGGCACTCGGCGGACCTGTTCTGTGAGCTTATGTGGCCTACCACTTCACATCTGAGCCGTTGTTGCTCTTATAAGTTTCCACTTCACAATAACAGCACTTACAGTTGACAGAGGCAGCTCTAGCAGGGCAAACATGTCCTCCATAACAACACTCACTACCTACCGGGTTCCAAACTGCCTCTGGAAGCAACGTCAGCACAAGAACTGTTCGTCAGGAGCTTCATGACATTGCCGAGCAGCTGCACACAAGCCTAAGATCACCATGCACAATGCAAAGAGTTGGCTGGAGTGGTGTAAAGCTCGCCGCCATTGGACTCTGGGGCAGTGGAAACGCATTCTCTGGAGTGATGAATCATGCTTCACCATCTGACAGTCTGACGGACGAATCTGGGTGCCTGCATCAATCATAGTGCTTCCAACTTTGTGGCAACAGTTTGGGGAAGACCCTTTCCTGTTTCAGCAGGACAATACCCCTGTGCACAAAGCGAGGTCCATACAGAAATTATTTGTCGAGATCAGTGTGGAAGAACTTGACTGGCCTGCAGAGCCCTGACCTCCATCAAACACATTGGGGATGAATTGGAACGCCAATCGCGAGCCAGGCCTAATCGCCCAACATTGGTGACCGACCTCACTAATGCTCATGGCTGAATGGAAGCAAGTCCCCAGATGCAATGTTCCAACATCTAGTGTAAAGCCTTCCCAGAAGAGTGTTATAGCAGTAAAGGGGGGACCAACTCCATATTAATGCCCATGATTTTGGAATGAGATGTTCAACAAGCAGGCATCCACATACGTTTGGTTATGTAGTGTACTTACCAGAATCTGCAGTTAAAAATTCAAAACCATACTGGTTTAAAACTAGCCATAACAAGTGATCTAACCCACATACAAAACATCAACCAAGAGCCCCATTCCGGAATTACCTTTGGAGATGGTGAGTGCTGGCGACCACTGCGACCTCAGGATGTCCAAGCAGATGCTGCCATTGCTGTTGATGTTTGGGTGATAGATTCTTGTGGTGAATGCAACCTTTAGAGGACACAAATGTATTGCATTTACAGCATCTCCTTTAGCACACTGACGGGACAGAAATGGTTGTCGGTTACATCTCATGTACTGAAAACAAACCGTTGTGAATTATTATTTCCCATCAATGTAGGTCTAATTCATAGCTCCATTAAAATAAATCTGTCACCACTTTTCTAACGTATAGCTGAGTTCCAGGACACATCCCTTACCTTTGGTGGTTTGAAGGGATAGTCCGTGGGGAAGTGAATGGTCAAGAAGAACACACCACCCTGATACGGACTGTCATTCTGTAAAAAGAAAAATAAATGGTTACTATTACATGACCCAGAGCAAAGCTGTGAACCACCAAACAACAGGACAGGAGGATATACTTACTGGTCCCATTATGGTAGCCTGCCAGTGAAACACTAGGTAAGAGAGGAGAAAACACTTAATACACTATAAGCACCTTTATAAAGTACATTGTTTGAATTAGATTTTTGTGCCATGATGCAGAAGAACACTGGTCATTCATCTTTATTGGCTTGTATCTACAGACTAGATTTCATTGCCAACAGTTTTCTTTTGGAGTCAAATCCTGTATTCTATGATAAACAAAGATATAATCCATCAACAATATTGAATGAAATGGGTAGTAAGTGATGTGCTTTGGATGGTGAACATAAACTGCGGGTGATGGTGTTGTGTGGTTGAGGAGACTTACTGTCATCTCCAACAGGTCCTGCGGAGCACTGTGCTGGAGGGTCACGAGCCAAATCATTTAACTCCTAGGGACAAAGACAAGAGCTTTAATTTCCTCAGAAAAGTATAATACTTTAACAATATGTATTGTTTCAGTGGTTTCAGTAGTTCAGCGAAACTGCATACCATGTCTCTAATGCTGAATGTGGGCTGGAAGTAGTAGACCTAAGCTTGTAGGCCTAGACTATCCCAATATTAGTTTATTATTTCATTAATTAATAAGATGAGGTATCTTTGGCCATTCCATTGCAACTACATTGAAGATAACTCATGGTCCAATGACTGTACCTGCTAGCAGCAATTGTCCCGTGTTTGAAGATATATCCATAAAAATTGGTTCTGATTGGAGAATCGCCGTTTGCGTCGCCGGGCAGTGAAAAGAAAATGAAATCCCATTTAGATACCCTAAAATCAAAATCTAATATGGATCTCAATGTTTTGTTCTAGCTTCACACTCCAAGTAGTGGATTTGGTGGTGTGTGTGTGTGGGGGGAGGAGGGGGGTAAATCATTTAAACTAGATTTAATAGTTCCTTGTTTACGATGCAAAAAGCCAATAATGGATGTCGCTTCAGACATGGGACAGATGCTGCTCAACCTGGTCTCAGTGCATTTCGTATTATTCCATACGTAAATCCGATACACTCCCATTTAGTATGATATGTTACGTTTCGTTTGGTATCTAATAATTGTGGATGTCCATCACCAATTTCAATAAGATATGTTATGAATTAAAATCCGTATAATATGTTACGAAATTGCAAAACGTATGGTATGTTACGAATTCTATCTATCTAGCTAGCTGGCTAACTTTAGCTAGGCTAGGGGTTAGGAGTTTGGTGGAAGGGTTAGCTAAAAAGGTTAGGGGAAGGGTTATCTAAAATGGTTAGCTAACACGCTAAGTAGTTGCAAAATAGCTAACAAAAAGTAGTGCACCCATTCATCCGACCAACCACCCTACAACCATCTGTCTTATGTAACCATACCAAACAAAACTTACACTACAAGACCAAAAGTATGTTAACTTCTTGGTGACAGGGGGGCAGTATTGAGTAGCTTGGATGAATAAGGTGCCCAGAGTAAACCGTGTGCTACTCTGTCCCAGATGCTAATATATGCATATTATTAGTACTATTGGATAGAAAACACAAGTTTCTAAAAGTGTTTGAATGATGTCTGTGAGTATAACAGAACTCATATGGCAGGCGAAAACCTGACAAAAATCCAACCAGGAAGTGGGAAATCTGAGGTTTGTAGTTTTTCAACTCTTTGCCATTCCAATACACAGTGTAAATGGGTCATAATGACCCATTGGCTTCCACTAGATGTCAGTCTTTAGAACTTTGTTTGAGGCTTCTACTAATGAAGGGGGGAAAGAATGAGCGGGGATTGAGCCAGGTGTCTGGAGGAGTGCCACAGGCTCGTGACGCACGGTCACGAGAGAGTTAGCTCTCGTTCCATTGCTTTTCTACAGAATGGAATTCTCCGGTAAGAACAATATTGAAGATTTCTGACAAAAACATCCTAAAGATTGATTCAATACTTAGTTTGACATGTTTCTACGACCTTTAATATAACCTTTGAACTTTTCGTCTGACGTGCGGCTGGACCTGAATGCGCGTTTGTATTTGTTTTCCAAATGCCCTAACAAAAGAAGCTATTTGGACATAAATTATGAACTTTATCGAACAAATCAAACATTTGTGGAACTGGGATTCCTGGGAGTGCATTCCGATTAAGATCATCAAAGGTAAGTGAATATTTATAATGCTATTTCTGACTAATGTTGACTACACAATATTTTGGCTGCTTTGTTTTCTGAACGCTGTACTCAGATTATTGAATGGTTTGCTTTTTCCGTCAAGTTTTTTAAAAAATCTGACAGTGGTTGCATTAAGGAGAAGTATATCTCTAATTCCATGTATAACAACATTTATGATGAGTATTTCTGTAAATTGATGTGGATCACCGCATGTTTTAGAACTACTGAACGTAACGCACCAATGTAAATGAGATTTTTATATATAAATATGCACTTTAGCGAACAAAACATACATACATGTATTGTGTAACATGAAGTCCTATGAGTGTCATCTGATGAAGATTATCAAAGGTTAGTGATTAATTTTCTCTCTATTTGTGCTTTTTGTGACTCCTCTCTTTGGCTGGAAAAATGGCTGTTTTTCTGTGACTTTTTTCTGTGACTCTCATTCCAAAATCATGGGCATTAATATGCAGTTGGTCCCCCACCTTTGTTGCTATAAAAGACCCCACTCTTCTGGGAAGGCTTTCCACTAGATGTTGGAACATTGCTGGGTGGACTTGCTTCCATTTAGCCACAAGAGGATAAGTGAGGTCGGGCACTGATGTTGGACGATTAGGCCTGGCTCGCAGTTGGAGTTCCAATTCATCCCAAAGGTATTTGATGGGGTTGAGGTCAGGGCTCTGTGCAGGCCAGTCAAGTTCTTCCACAACGATTTTGTCAAACCATTTCTGTATGGACCTTGATTTGTGCGCGGGGGCATTGTCATGCTGAAACAGGAAAGGGCCTTCCCCAAAATGTTACAACAAAGTTGGATGCACAGAATCGTCTAGAATGTCATTGTATGCTGTAGCATTAAGATGTCCCTTCACTGGCGCTAAGCGGCCTATCCCAAACCATGAAAAACAGCCCAGACCATTATTCCTCCTCCACCACACTTTACAGTTGGCACTATGCATTGGGGCAGGTAGCGTTCTCCTGGCATCCGCCAAACCCAGATTAGTCCGTCGGACTGCTAGATGGTGAAGAGTGATTCATCACTCCAGTGAACGGGTTTCCACTGCTCCAGTCCAATTGCGAGCTTTACACCACTCTAGCCGACACTTGGCATTGCGCATGGTGATCTTAGGCTTGTGTGCGGCTGCTCGGCCATGGAAACCCATTTCATGAATCTCCCGACAAACAGTTATTGTGCTGACGTTGCTTCCAGAGGCAGTTTGGAACTCGGAAGTGAGTGTTGCAACTGAGGACAGACTATTTTTATGCTCTTCAGCACTTGGTGGTCCTGTTCTGTGAGCTTTTGTGGCCTATCACTTCGTGGATGAGCCCTTGTTGCTCCTAGACATTTCCACTTCACAATAACAGCACTTACAGTTGACCGGACCAGCTATACTTGTTGGAAAGGTGGCATCCTATGACGGTGCCACGTTAAAAGTCACTGACCTCTTCAGTAAGGCCATTCTACTGCCAATGTTTGTCTATTGAGATTGCATGTCTGTGTGCTCGATTTTATACACCTGTCATCAATGGGTGTGGCTGAAATAGCCAAATCCACTAACTTGAAGGGGTGTCCACATATACTTTTGTATATTTAGTGTCATACAAATTTGAGTGTCTCTGATTTACTTTTACTATGTTACATCTAGTCTATGAGACCAGGCTGTCCTGTTAGCAGGTACAGTCATTGGACCATGAGTTCTCGAATGTAGACGCTATGGAATGCCCTTAGACCTTGTCTTATTAATTAAATAATTAATCTGAGGTCTAATAGTGGGCTAAGGCCTACATCATCTGACAACAAATCTTTCAAGATTAAACTAATGTCACTCAAGGTCTACCAACAACATTGAGGTTAGACCTGAGCGAGCATCGTTTCTGCAGCAAGTCAGTGAATTCTCCAAATTGAAACACAGGAAAAGTACTGGATTCAGAATGACATTGATGGATATTTTTTATATTTTAAATTCAAATAAGTGTACTTCAGCAATCTGTCAACATCAATCATTTTCATGGATCATTAATCAGTCAGTGTCAGATGAAAGCAGCAGAGCATAATTTACTTTTGATACTGAAGACAACGGTAGAACAAAGTCTGCGTTTACCGATTTGTAACGAATTTAGCTAACATTATGCCAAACGTGAATTGCCATGGACTAAAGTGAACGATGCCAGCTAATGTGCATCTGTTTACTACTACTACAGTAGGAAGTAGCTAAGTGGGACAGTAACGATACTGGCAAGGAACGCGGAATAACAGGCCTATGACGGACTGAGGACTTCCCTGAAAACTAACGTCAGCTAACGTTACACTTGTCAAGTTAGGATTAAAACTAGTCAGCCAAACTAGCGAGCTAACGTTAATTAGTATATTGCCTACCTAACGTTAGCTACATACAGTATCAGTAACTAGCTAGTTAGGAGGCTAGTAGCTAACGTTACCGTTAATTGCATTTTATTTTTATCTAACTAGCGTGTTAATCTAGCTAACTGTTATCTAGCTACCAAGTTTAGCTAGTAGACAATAATTTCTAGTTAACTAGCTTGTTAGCAAGCTACATTCACCAGTTATCGATGTTGTCATATGCCGCTAAACTGTGTGAGCTAACTTTACTTGGGCTACTAGCCAGCTAGCTAGCATTCAAAAGCAAATTAATCAGTGATCACAAGTAGCCATCACAAGTAGCCATCACCAATATATGGCTTTGGTAGCCACTGACCAGGCGCCAGACGACGAAAGTGGTATGAAATAGCTAAGCAATTTGGGCTAGCAAGCTTTCTTGCTGTAGCCTACCAGTAGCTCGAAAGCGTGCCGAAAAAGAGAAGGCCAAAAGCGGCTAACGATTAACGTTAGATAGCCTGCTAGCTAGGTAGGTAAGCAAGCTAACGTTACTTCCTTACCTTATGAATTCTTTTCAGGGCCATTGCTGTGCTTGTGCGGCTGTCAATGTAACCTCGGTTTACCTATGTGAAATTAAGATTTTACTGCTAGCTACGTTTTTAAATTGTTCTTCTACAATACACTGCAACGACTGGGTAGCGGAGTAGTCTAGCGAAACTGAAATACACTACGGCTCATACTAGCAGCTGAGAGAACTGGGCACCGCATCACTTCTCCGAAGAGCTGTGATGCATTGCAAACGTCCGCCCACGCTACATCCGCTGGAAGCCGTGAGACAGGTTAGAGCTATGCAATTGACATAATTTCTGACTCACATGGGAATAAAGAAGGCATCCAAATTGAAGCAAATCATAAAAACTCGAAGTTTCAGAGCAACCTATACTGTGTGGCCACAGTTTAGGCTGCACTATGGTCAACCATAGCTGCATGTAATGAAAAGCGCGTTCGTAAATTCCCTCTGGTTATCTACTCGGATTTCAGAGCGTTCTCGTCTGAGTGTGCCAGACCGCAAAATAACTGATGAATTTACGAACGCTCAACACCTGTTGAATATGACCCGTGTCAGTAAACGTCGGCAAAAATAGGCGTAATTGCATTTTTGCCAGCAGCACAGTTACAGTCACGCTCTGGGTAACATGAAAACAGTCTAACCAGCTCCTCTATGGCGAGAAAATTGTCAGTGAGGTGTTCTCGTATTTGTGTCTGGCAAGCTAGCCACCGTTAGCCAGTTAGCTTGGGCGCTTGACTGCCATTGTGAGGTCAGAACGCTCGGACCAACCTTACTCCCTGGCCAGGGCGTCCAGTGTGCACTCTGAACGCTCCGAGAACGAAACGCTCTGAATTTACGAACGCCCAGAGCACACTCTGAGCATTCTCTGGCACTCCAGAGTGAATTTACGAACGCACCCATAGTCAATTGTAACGTGTGTATGCAATAGACAGGTATTCAAGACACAGGTAGACTTCATGATAGCATTTACATTTTAGTAATTTAGCTGTCGCTCTTATCCAGAGCGACTTACAGTTTGTGCATTCATCTTAAAATAGCAAGTTGGGACAACCACATATCATAGGCATAGAAAGTACATTTTTCCTCAATAAAGTTGCTAACAGTAGAATCAGAGCTAGAAAGGGGCAAGTGCAACTGCTGGTTCAGGATGGGGGGGTCGAGGTAAGGAGGCAGATTATTTAAGATACTGTTCGAAAAGGTAGGGTTTCAGTTGTTTTCGGAAGATGGGCAGGGACTTTGTTATCCTAGCTTCATGGGGAAGCTGGTTCCACGCACCATAGGGTACCTGGCCAGCTAAAAAAGATTGATGGTAGGAAAATCGGAAAATAGTTTTGTGACAACACAGCCCCCTGTGTCTTTGAGTTGGCAGAACAAGTTGTTTGTCTTTTGTAACTGAAATTATAGAAATCACAGTGAATCGAATTAGCCTCAGGGAATGTGCAAACATTCAGCACCATGGACAGCACTGTGATGTCCATAAACTGACTGGTCACTGATTCAGAACCACAGCTGCTGAACAGTGCTGAGCTCTGGCAGCTCATATAATGAGAAGATTCATTCAATGCACCTGTTGTGGTGCTGCAGTGGATAGCCATCTTACCCATTCTGCTATTTTGTGTTTTTTTTTAAAGCTGATCTTATCTTTTTTTGTGCAGAATATTTCTGCCAGCATTTCCTATGAGCGAAAACAGCTTCTGGACATCAGAACAGCGATCACTAATCTCGATTTGGATGAAGATTTCTACTTCAACGAGTTGTCAGCTGTGGATGGACTGGTCATTCCGAACCAGGCCCTATTCCCCGGGACTCGAAAGAGGAAGAGGCGGCGCAAGAGAGGTCAAACAAGTGGGCTCCCTCAGAGAGTAAATAAACCGCCTCTATCCTCTGTTCTACTGGCAAACGTACAATCATTAGAGAACTAAATGGACATCATCAAAAGGTAACTGAAGAAAACTAACCCAGAAACTTACAAGAAATCCCGCTACGACCTCCCGTCGGAGGTCATCAAACTCCTCAGTAAAAAGGCACCTAAAAGACACTCAGATCATGAGAAACAAGATTCTCTGGTCTGATGAAACCAAGTCTGGAGGAAACCTGGCACCATGCATGGTATGGGAAAGTTTTTCAGCAGCAGGGACTGGAAGACTAGTCAGGATTGAGGGAAATATGAACGGGGGTAAAGTACAAAGAGATCTTTTTTTTTTTTTAAATTTTATTTTTACCCCTTTTTCTCCCCAATTTCGTGGTATCCAATTGTTGTAGTAGCTACTATCTTGTCTCATCGCTACAACTCCCGTACGGGCTCGGGAGAGCCCTCCAATACACAACCCAACCAGCCGCACTGCTTCTTAACACAGCGCGCATTCAACCCGGAAGCCAGCCGCACCAATGTGTCGGAGGCTACACCGTGCACCGGGCAACCTTGGTTAGCGCGCACTGCGCCCGGCCCGCCACAGGAGTCGCTGGTGCGCGATGAGACAAGGACATCCCCACCGACCAAGCCCTCCCTAACGCTAAGCCAATTGCGCTTCGCCCCACGGACCTCCCGGTCGCGGCCGGTTACGACAGAGCCTGGGCGCGAACCCAGGGACTCTGATGGCACAGCTGGCGCTGCAGTACAGCGCCCTTAACCACTGCGCCACCCGGGAGGCCACAAAGATATCCTTGATGAAAACCTGCTCCAGAGTGCTCAGGACCTCAGACTGGGGCAAAGGTACACCTTCCAACAGAACAACGACCGTAAGCACACAGCCAAGACATCTTAGAAGTGGTTTCGGGAAGAGTCTCTGAATGTCCTTGAGTGGCCCAGCCAGAGCCCGGACTTGAACCCAGTTGAACATCTCTGGAGAGACCTGAAATAGCTGTGCAGCGACACTTCCCATCCAACCTGACAGAGCTTGAGAGGATCTGCAGAGAAGAATGGGAGACGTTCCCCAAATACAGGTGTGCCGAGCTTGTAGTGTCATATCCAAGACTCGAGGCTGTAATCACTGCCAAGGGTGCTTAAAGAAAGTACTGAGTAAAGGGTCTGAATAAGCATGTAAATTTAATTTTTCCGGTTTTAATTTTTAAAACATTTTCTAAAATTTTCCAAAAACTGTTTTTGCTTTGTCATTATGGGGTATTGTGTGTAGATTGATGAGGGGGGGGGAAACGATTTAATCTAATTTAGGATAAGGCTGTAAGGTGACAAAATGTGGAAAAAGTCAAAGGGTCTGAATACTTCCCGAATGCACTGTGCATGTTTTAAACAGAACACCGTAGTCCCTGTGCCCGCCCATGGTCATGGCTGACACCAACAGCATCATCCCAGGCACCCTGGACCCACTCAAAGTCGCATACTGCCCCAACAGATCCACAGATGACGCAATCTCTATTGCACTCCACACAGCCCTCTCCCACTTGGACAAGAGGAACACCTACTGTATGTGAGAATGCTGTTATTTGACTATAGCTTAGCGTTCAACTCCGTAGTGCCCTCCAAGCTCATCACTAAGCTCAGGACCCTGGGACTGAACACCTCCCTCTGCAACTGGATCCTGGACTTCCTGATGGACCGCCCCCAGGTAGTTACGGTAGGCAACAACACGCTGACCCAACACAGGGGCCCTCAGGGGTGCTTGCTTGGTCCCCTCCTGTATTCCCTGTTTACATACGACTGTGTGGCAGCGCACAACTCCCATCCCATCATTAAGTTTGCTGACAACACAGCAGCGGTTGGCCTGATCACCAATGACAATGAGACAGCCTATAGGGAGGAGGTCATTGACCTGGCAGTGTGGTGCCTGGACAACAACCTCTCCCTCAACGTCAGCAAGACAAAGGAGCTGATCGTGGACTACAGGAAATGGAGGGCCGAACACGTCCACATCGACAGAGCTGTAGTGGAGCGGGTCGAGAGCTTCAAGTTCCTCTGTGTCCACATAACTAAGGAATTATCATGGTCCACACACATCAACACAGTCGTGAAGAGGGCACGACAATGCCTCTTCCTCCTCAGGAGGCTGAAAAGATTATAAGGATCTGAGGGCCCATACCTAAAGTTATACAGCTGCACCATTGAGAGCATATTGACTGGCTGCATCACCGCTTGGTATGGCAACTGCTTGGTATCCGCCCGCAAGGTGATACAGAGGGTCGTGCGTACGGCCCAGTACATCACTGGGGCCGAGCTCCCTGCCATACAGGACCTCGATACCGGGTGGTGTCAGAGGAAGGCCCTAACAATTGTCAAAGACTCCAGACATCCAAGTCAGACTGTTCTCTCTGCTACTGCACGGCAAGCGGTACCGGTGCATCATGTCTGGAACCAACAGGACCCTGAACAGCTTCTATCCCCAAGCCATAAGACTGATAAATAGTTAGTCCGGATAGCTTTTAGTTAACTATTTAACTATCTGCATTGACCCTTTTTGCACTCACTATTTTGACTCATCATATACGCTGCTGCTACTGTATATTATCTATCATGTTGCCTAGTCACTTTATCCCTACCTATATGTACATATCTACCTCAATTACTTTGTACCGCTGCACATCGACTCTGTACTGGTACCCCGTGTATATAGCCAAGTATCGTTACTCATTGTGTATTTATTCTCTTTTTTTCTCCCTGCATTGTTGGGAAGGGCCCTTTGTTGTTGATGAAGCATGTGAAACATAACATTTGATTTGATTTGTGGCTGTAAGAAAGTCTTCTTCTGTTAGACTGATGTTTTTGGGATTGTTCAAGTCCCCATTTCCCCTGATAGGCATACTGCTCCCAGATTCTTTGGTATAAAAGCTACAAAGTTGTTGAGGCAGAACAGTTTGCCCCTGGCCATGCACACACACACATACACACACACGAGCCATTTTGACTTGTCTTCTGATTATTTGAAAATATTGGATAAATAACATCTTCCACAAAAAGGAATGACACAATGTTTTACCCCGGGAAGCTTCACTGATATAACCATAATTAATACCGTGCAGACCTATGCGTCTCAGGCCGCACCCCATCAGCAAGTGCATCGAATATAAAATCATGGCGTGCATGTGTTGTTGGGAAATCCCGGCTCTGCCTCCACCTGATGGCAGCATCAGGCAGCCCCGTGAAACATTAGCGTGGGAGTTCCCTTCATTGCTAATGTCGGGGTGGTGCAGCGTGCAGTGAGGATCTCCTGAGCAGAGCCCCCCCCCCCCCCCCCCCCCCACACACGCACACCCTATCTCGCTCTCTCACTCTCACTACCGCCCCCTCCCAATTCGTTCCCTCCATCCTCCCCCACACGACTGCTTAGCACAGCCTCCTCAGCAGCATCCACCTTAACTGTGTAGCAGTAGTCATCCCCAGACCCCAGCGCAGGCAGTGATAAACTGAGGGACGCATCCAAGTGATGCCACTGCACCAACCGCATCTCGCAACCGCGAAAACACACCGAGAGTAAAACAGTCACTTCTACAAGGAGGAATACACACGCATTTGCCTCGAGACCGCACCTGCCCATGAAGATGTCTAACGCTGACATAGTCTTAAATGCCACCGATCGGGTAGTAAAAAGTGAGTGCATTTTCATTATTTAAAAAAATATTTTTTATATAGGCTACAAAAGGTATATGATATCAATTATTTACTGTATAAGATCTCGTAGGCTACAGAGTTGGGTATTGCGTCCTGTGGATGTCCGATGTGTTAAATGATATACAGAATGTTCTTTGCTCTAGACCTGTGATGTTGATAAACAGTGAAAGGCAGTGACTTGGTTTATGACTATAGGCCTACTGTCTGTGTGGGGGATGGGATGTTTTCTTAATAATCGTGTTCCGAGCAATATATTTTTCACTGTCCCAATGTGATTGAATTTAGTCACGGACAGGCAGAAGAGGAGACTAAATGAGGCAGAGTTGCCGATGAAGTCTTTGCGGTTAAGGCAGTGATGCAGCAGGATTTCGCTGGCGCTGTGATAAAGGGCGCTTGGCGAATACCTGGATCTGCTCATTGGGGGGGAAGGGGTGGTTTGCTATCTATATTGGCATTTATGTAACCGTTTTCACTGTCAATGAGTAAACCATAGGCTGGCTATAGTGTTGCTTGGATCTTGAGTTTGAAACCACGCACTCATTTCGATTAGGCCTATATTCATATTTGTTCGGCACGCGTGCCAATACCGTCTGTCATTAACAGACTATTAGTCGAGATTTCATAAAAATATAGCCTACCACCAGTACATGTTATTACAGTGTAACTATGTGTTATTGCAATTAACTACAATACTTGTTACAGTGTAATTACATATTTAATCAGGCTAAACTGTAATAAGGATCCCTTAAAATTGAAGTGTTACCAAAATATAATATAATGTAGGCCTGTAGTAGTTTCTTTCAATAGGTCCAATGTCTCTACAATATCCTTTTCTGCAATGAAATGAATGGAGGCTGTGCCACAAGTACATGAGTGTTGACTGAGCTTCAGGAATACATAACTGTCTTTGCAGTCTCATTCATGTTAAATGGCGTTTCATTATAAATGTTACCGCTTTCCAATATTGGAGTTGTTTATTTCTGATGCATTTTATTTACTATTCGAGTCCCAATTGCACACCAAACGCTATTGCAGTTTTCTGCAATCGCAGACGAGGTTTAATTCAATGTAAACCCGAGTTCGACGCTGCACCTATCCAGGCTCGGACAGCAGCGCTGTGATATAAGATGCATTGTTCAAACAATAATAATACTTTAGCACCTAATTGAAAATAGGCCGGCAGGTTAACTCCTCGGTTTATCATAATGTGACCGGGTAGGAGCCATATATTTGGTCTGTGTTTCATAGGGGACTGTAATGAATGCAAAACACGTCAAAAGTATAAAACTATCACTGCCTGATATACCTACCAAGACCTTGACGACTGTCACATACACGCTTGATAGGCCTACAACACTGGGATAATGGCCAGTCTTGGATGTTGCCTCGGTTTTCTCTCCTCATGCAGGATTGGTAGTATTTTGATATGTTCCAGAACTAGCGGGCTCTTCAAAGCGTCTACAGTCGTATTTAGCATTTTATTAGGATCCACATTAATAGCTTTCAATAGCCGCTACTCTTCCTGGGGTCCAAACAGGAACAAAATGACATCTCAACAACAACAAAAAACTGTCTACATCATTAATAAAAACAACACATCACACAAGACATTGTGCACTATACATATTTTGCCTGCTCCACCATTATGAATGTACAATATAAAATGCCCAACTATGATGGGCAACATGATCTAATGATGATGGGACTATCCCCACCCACACCTCCAATACAAGACACATCAAATGTAGCCTATGATCATTTTTCACATACTGTAGCAGGCTCAGGCCTAGTTCTAATACCGTTTAATTTTGCTTACAGGTACAGTATATGAAAATCAATGGCCCATAAGACTGGTACAGGATACATCTACTTATGGGGTGAATATTCATAGGCTATGTCTTCTCGTAATGTATTCTTGCATATTATCTCACGTATTGTTGCTAAGTAACCATTTACCTTTAATATATCAATCCTAATTGATTTGTTATTTATAGTCATTCTGGGGCTTTGCCAATGGGGGAATTGAATAAACTCTTTAGAAGCATAGCATATTTAAGTCATACTGAATTAGCAAATGAATGTGCTACAGGATAGTAAAGACTCTATTCACTCCACATCGCGGAAGTTCAGCTTTACAGTGTGATTGTAATCTAAAGCCAATGTTCTCTCATTAGCGGAGACTGCGTTTTACGGTAAACGCTGTGTTTATACCTCGATCGGAAATCACCTTTACATTTCCATCTCATAATCTGTAATGCTTCAGCGACACAGATTTAATAGAGCCCTGAGTTAGCAGACATTGCAAATATGGATCCCTTATTTCTCAATTCCATTCTGATGGCATAGCTACATATTTACGAACAGGTGACAGTACAGAGACAGCTTACGTGTGGCTTTGTTGCATCCCAAAGAGGGAGTGTTTGCAGAGAGGAGGAGGAGGGTTAACAGTGGAATGGGTTCACTCAAAGTTGACTGTAGTTGTTTGTAATACAGAACACTATTATCTCGAAGGAACATCCCATCTGCTGTGGGCCAGTCTCATCATAAGGGAAGAGGGATTTGATGGATGAACCACGACGACTGTGTGTTTAATTTGAAGGGATTTCTACATAGAGAATCTATTCATGGCCACAGCAAGATCAATGGGAGGAGGAGGAGGCTGTACCGTCTCTGGTGGGACTGGTAAATGCACTATCGCGTTGCACTAGAAATTGATTAATCAATTGCAGCAATTCCTTCATGCTGCTCACACAAACATCTCGTTTGAGGTGGCTGAAGATTGCTGCATTGTGGCACTACTTAGTACTTGCTCAGAGATCCCAGTACCTTATACAGCTGTGGCAAATATGTAAAGGGTGCCATCACAAACGTGTTCGTCTAAACATATACCCTGGCAGCTGGAGGGCGGGGCGCTGCTATGTGCCTACTGTACTTTGATCTGTATTGTTGTGTTCTACAGGGCTCATCTGAAAAAGACACCATCGTCTCATCTTTGACTCCTTGTCAAGATAAAGGTTAAATAAATAAAAACATTTGGAAATTTACACTGGTCATTCTTTTGGGTTTGTAGTACATCACTATTGGCTTCTCTATACCAACATACAATAGATTCTTAAAATAATCCAGATCAAAGCTGTGAGAGGGATGCCACTGTGGCAGGTGCATGTGCTCCTATTTCTCATCGAGTTAGACTGTAACAGTGTGGATGCATGGCACACGCAATGGGGACCTGCTGGAGCATCAGTGGTGGCAAAGTGGCTCCTCCACATCACAATAGGATTCTGCTCAACTCCTAAACCTCTTTCATTCCTGCTGAGAAACTGCTCAGAAATAGGGTTGGACCCCTCCCAGTTGATGTATAATTGACTAATTGTATCATGTACAAAGATAGCCACATCAATAAATAACTGCATATCCAATCCCAGTGATGTTGCAAGCGGAAATTGCATCATCAGATCCAATTTAACACACTACTTTCCTGCAGCACAGCTCAGCACATAGCTACACACACTGCCCTGTAAATGACTCATCTGTTTGTAAGTGTTTGTTTTCCTGTTTGATGTTACTCAGCGCTTATTTTTGCAATGTCACACTTACTTGTATGTTCTCTTACAGAATGAGGTGATACGATATTAACCTTTTCACGCTTCACAGATGTCATCACACAATTTTCCTCCCCTACTCAGCAATAGATTCTGTTATATTTCCACTTGCTACACTCTTAGAAAAAAAGTTTCCAAAAGGGTTCTTCAGTTGACCCCATAAGATAACCCTTTTTGGGTCCAGGTAGAACCCCTTTTGGCTCCAGGTAGAAGCCTCTGTGGAAAGGGTTCTACCTGGAACCCAAAAGGGTTCTATCTTGAACCAAAAAAGTTCTTCAAAGGGTTCTCCTATGGGGACAGTCGAAGAACCCTTTTAGGTTCTAGATAGCACATTTTTTTCCAAGAGTGTACAATTCCAAGACAAGAATGGTCTCAGAATTGTAGTGTGTCTTGACCTCACTGATTGGCCCACACAGGAAATGGAACGGAGGGGGAAGATGGTTCTTTGAAAAAGCTGTCCTAGTGGCTGTTCCTCTCTGGCACACAGCTGGACCACTGTACCTACTCTGTGTTGGAAGGTGGGATCATGTGATTTGGAGTCTTGGTAGAGGAATGCTGATGTTAGTGATGTCTAAGAGTAGGGTTGTTGTGACCATGCAGGCAAGGGACTGGTTATTGGAGGAGACAGTGTCAGCCACTTGGCCTGGTCCCATGTCTGGGCCTCTCTGGGGAATGTGAACAGGCTCTAATAGGCCTATTTTCTCTTAGAGTGATTCTAGGACATTATCTGTGTTAGTTCTGGTGGGGCTTGGTGAATCACTGTGGATCCTGTGGATCAAATGCCTTTTGTCTGACAGAGGGGACCCTCACAATACCAGATTTATTTTCAGAACAAAACCGAGACAATCATGGAAAGGGCTGACCGATCAGTAAAGGCACTGGTGGATTTAGAGAGTCAGTCAGTCAGCACACGGCGAATCTCTCTTCTGAAATATGAATATGAAATAGAGCTCTGTTTTTGTCTCCCAAAGATAATGCTGGAGAGAGATAATGCTGGAATGGTGACCATCCTTTGTACCTCCATATTTACAGTAAACATTCAGCCGTTTCTGATCCATTTCTCCACACCCACAATTAGATTTCTGACATTCACTGTGAAATGCAGCCTCATTGTGTGGTTGTGTTCTCACTGGTTGTGAAAGTAGTGGACAGGTGTCTGTTGATGGAAAGGTGTCACTCTTTGTTTATGTTTTGCTGTAGAAGTGTTGCTGTAGATATGTTTGTTGACAGGTCCTATTTTCATTGTGTGTAACTATATTAGAGGGTGTGTGTTTGGATATGTTTGGGATCGGAGGTGTGTAGGTCTGTTTTTATTGTGTGTTTATTTTTGAAAATAAGTTACACAGTGGCTCATTGGCCAGACACCGTAGAGTCCACCCCCTGAGATGGCCAATTGCGCCAGAGAGCATAAAGCCCACCCCCCTGAGATGATTCATTGGCCAGAGTACGGAAAGCCCATCCCCCTGAGTTGGCTCATTGGCCAGAGAGCGTAAAGCCCACCCCCCTGAGATGTCAAAATCAAATCAAAATCAAATTTATTGGTCACATACATGTGTTTAGCAGATGTTATTGCGGGTGTAGCGAAATGCTTGTGCTTCTAGCTCCGACAGTGTAGTAATATCTAACAATTAATATCTAACAGTTTCATAACATATACCCAAAATACACATACATCTAAGTAAGGAATTAAATATATATATATATACATGTATGTCAGAGTGGCATTGGACTAACACACCGTAGCATGGTATAGAATAAAGTATATACATATGAAATGGGTGATGCAATATGTAAACACAATTTAAAAGTGACTAAGATACCGTAGAATAGTGTGGAGAGCAGTTTATACATACAGTGCCTTGCGAAAGTATTCGGCCCCCTTGAACTTTGCGACCTTTTGCCACATTTCAGGCTTCAAACATAAAGATATAAAACTGTATTTTTTTGTGAAGAATCAACAACAAGTGGGACACAATCATGAAGTGGAACGACATTTATTGGATATTTCAAACTTTTTTAACAAATCAAAAACTGAAAAATTGGGCGTGCAAAATTATTCAGCCCCTTTACTTTCAGTGCAGCAAACTCTCTCCAGAAGTTCAATGAGGATCTCTGAATGATCCAATGTTGACCTAAATGACTAATGATGATAAATAGAATCCACCTGTGTGTAATCAAGTCTCCGTATAAATGCACCTGCACTGTGATAGTCCTGGCCGTCCCTCTAAACTTTCAGCTCATACAAGGAGAAGACTGATCAGAGATGCAGCCAAGAGGCCCATGATCACTCTGGAAGAACTGCAGAGATCTACAGCTGAGGTGGGAGACTCTGTCCATAGGACAACAAATCTGCACAAATCTGGCCTTTATGGAAGAGTGGCAAGAAGAAAGCCATTTCTTAAAGATATCCATAAAAAGTGTCGGTTAAAGTTTGCCACAAGCCACCTGGGAGACACACCAAACGTGGAAGAAGGTGCTCTGGTCAGATGAAACCAAAATTGAACTTTTTGGCAACAATGCAAAACGTTATGTTTGGCATAAAAGCAACACAGCTCATCACCCTGAACGCACCATCCCCACTGTCAAACATGGTGGTGGCAGCATCATGGTTTGGGCCTGCTTTTCTTCAGCAGGGACAGGGAAGATGGTTAAAATTGATGGGAAGATGGATGGAGCCAAATACAGGACTATTCTGGAAGAAAACCTGATGGAGTCTGCAAAAGACCTGAGACTGGGACAGAGATTTGTCTTCCAATAAGACAATGATCCAAAACATAAAGCAAAATCTACAATGGAATGGTTCAAAAATAAACATATCCAGGTGTTAGAATGGCCAAGTCAAAGTCCAGACCTGAATCCAATCGAGAATCTGTGGAAAGAACTGAAAACTGCTGTTCACAAATGCTCTCCATCCAACCTCACTGAGCTCGAGCTGTTTTGCAAGGAGGAATGGGAAAAAATGTCAGTCTCTCGATGTGCAAAACTGATAGAGACATACCCCAAGCGACTTACAGCTGTAATAGCAGCAAAAGGTGGCGCTACAAAGTATTAACTTAAGGGGGCTGAATAATTTTGCACGCCCAATTTTTCAGTTTTTGATTTGTTAAAAAAGTTTGAAATATCCAATAAATGTCGTTCCACTTCATGATTGTGTCCCACTGGTTGTTGATTCGTCACAAAAAAATACGGTTTCATATCTTTATGTTTGAAGCCTGAAATGTGGCAAAAGGTCGCAAAGTTCAAGGGGGCCGAATACTTTCGCAAGGCACTGTATGAGATGCGTAATGCTGGATACGGAACATTATTAAAGTGGCTAGAGATCCATTTCTAAAAGTGACCAGTGATTCCTCATCTATGTCTATAGGCAGCCGCCTCTGATGTGTTAGTGATGACTGTTTAGCAGTCAGATGACCTTGAGATAGAAGCTGTTTTTCAGTCTCTCGGTCCCAGCTTTGATGCATCTGTACTGACCTTGCCTTCTGGATGATAGCGGGGTGACCAGGCAGTGGTTGATGTCCTCTGATCTTTTTGGCCTTCCTATGGCACCGGGTGCTGTAGGTGTCCAGGACAGCGGGAGGCTTGCCCCCGGTAATGTGTTCGGCAGACCGCACCACCCTCTGGAGAGCTTTGCGGTTGCGGGCGGTGCAGTTGCCGTACCAGGCTGTGATACAGCCCGACAGGATGCTCTCGATTGTACATCTGTAAAAGTTTGTGAGGGTGTTAAGCCAAATTTCTTTAGCCTAGAGGCGCCGTTGCGCCTTCCTCACCATTCTGTCTCATTGGCCAGAGAGCGTAGAGCCCACCTCCCTAAGATGTGTGTGAGTAGACGTGGTGGATCTTGATGGTGTGATAGCCTTCAGAGGAAGAGAGGGGGCGAGCTGGGCGCAGGGTATCTGCATGCATGATATGTACAGGCTTTATTTAGCAGTGTGGGTGAATTATTTAAGCATTGGTTTTTCAGCAGTGTTTTACTGCACACAGGCCACTTACATAATGAAACTTCCCTGAGGTCTAGTGTTGAGAGTGTGTAGAGGAGGAGGGAGACAGAGATGGAGAGGCAGAGGAACTGAAGGGAGGGATAGAGACAGAAGGGAAGAAAAGAGGAACGATTGGAAGAGCATGGATATAGGAAAGGAGGGCGAAGGAAAGAAGATATAGGAAAGGAGGGAGAAGGAAGGAGGATATAGGTTAGGAGGGAGAAGGAAGGAGGATATAGGTTAGGAGGGAGAAGGAAGGAGGTAAAGGAAATGGAGACAGAGAAAAGGAAAATAAGAGATGTATTAAAGAGAAAGCAACCCCCCCCACACACACACAGCCTCACCCTCCACCCTCATACTACCTCCCCCCCACACACACACAGCCTCAACCTCTACCCTCATACTACCCCCCCACACACACACAGCCTCACCCTCTACCCTCATACTACCCCCCCCCACACACACAGCCTCACCCTCTACCCTCATACTACCCCCCCCACACGCACACTGCCTCACCCTCCACCCTCATGCTACCTTCCCCACACACACACTGCCTCACCCTCCACCCTCATACTACCTTCCCCCCCACCCTACACACAGCCTCACCCTCTACCCTGAAGCGACTTTCCTCCCCCTCTTCCCAGACACAACCTCAGCCCCTACCCTAATGCTACCTTCCCCCCCCCCCCACACACATGGCCTTATCCCCTACCCTCATGCTACCTTCCCCCCCCCCACACACATGGCCTTATCCCCTACCCTCATGCTACCTTCCCCCCCCCCACACACATGGCCTTATCCCCTACCCTCATGCTACCTTCCCCCCCACACACATGGCCTTATCCCCTACCCTCATGCTACCTTCCCCCCCCCACACACATGGCCTTATCCCCTACCCTCATGCTACCTTCCCCCCCTCCACACACATGGCCTTATCCCCTACCCTCATGCTACCTTCCCCCCCCCCCACACACATGGCCTTATCCCCTACCCTCATGCTACCCCCCCCCCCCCCCCACACACATGGCCTTATCCCCTACCCTCATGCTACCTTCCCCCCCACACACATGGCCTTATCCCCTACCCTCATGCTACCCCCCTAAGGTTTTTATCAGAACAAGCGTAGATTACTTTCACCTTTTTTATTTTCCCGACATGAGTTTGTTGTGTTTAAAAAAAAGATGTATTAAAATTATAGCTCACGACTGTGTGGGGGGAGAGGGGTGGGGACACTAAGAAGTGCATTCACATAAATCTACACACTTTCATACACACACCATTTTTTGTATTTTGTCATTTTCTTTTTTTATTCCCCCCCCCCCCCCCCACGGCCTAAACCCCTCCCCTCCCCTCCCCTTATACTACCTTCCCCCCCACCCTACACACAACCTAAGCCCCTACCCTCATACTACCTTCCCCCCACCACCCTACAAACAACCTCAGCCCCTACCCTCATACTACCCCCCCCCCCCCCCCCCCCCCAAAAAAAAAAAAATGAGTTCTGTTCTGTCATTTTGTGAATATTCAAATGAATGCTCTACGCATAATTTAAGAGCCATGTGCATGTGACCTGTTATGGTTGTGGGCCATCATCAGTAATGTAGACTGGTCAACACACACTGCCTTGTGCCTGGCCTGTCCTGGCTTCTCTGTTCAGATCCCTGCTTCCTCATTGGCTCCTTCTCCTCCCAGTCTCTAGCATATTGGAGTTTCATGCATGGGCTGATCTGAAGGCTGCAAGCTGCCATTCGGCCAGGCAGACTATGCAAGCAGGCAGGAAGGATGCACTCACTTTAGGGGCCCTGCGCATTTGGTGCTTTGCACAGGAAAGAAATGGAGTCAGTGTAGGTCCAATCGGCGAACACACACATTTAGCCATTTGAAACATGTGCATCTCTGCCTGTTGAGTGCTATGATAACAAACCCTTCAGTTAGCCCAACAGCTACACTATCCCAATTAAATGAAGGAACCAGTTAATCAGGACAATACTAACAGACTGAACAATTGGTATTGTCTGGATAGTTAAAGGTCAGAGATATTCACGGTGCTCTGGAGATGGTACCACAGCAAAACATCTTGTCACCCAAATGAATATGCAACATTGTTTGCCAAGGTATTTATATTATCTCCAATGTTTGTCTGTTCAGTAAAATAAATGCTGGCAGCACTGCATATGGCTTAGGGCATCTGTAGCCAAGTAGTGTGATTCAGCAACTTGGAGTATTAGACATATGGTTCATCCCTCAATTGTGTGCAGAGTCCATTAAGGTTTTGAATTCTACTCCTAGTTATTATGCACATTACAAAGTTAGGATGACATAAACCACAAGAGCCATAGTCCTGGACCAACATCCCTCCCTGCTACATTATTGGGTGGTAATGAATATGTTACAGGCTCAGACAGAGGGGGTCAGCAGGTGTGGTAGAAGCAGGACTGAGACAAGGTAGAGGTGCAGCTAGCTAACACTGGGCCAGAGACCTGACAGACAGACAGACAGACAGACAGACAGACAGACAGACAGACAGACAGAGACAGACAGACAGGTGCATCTAGTGGGGGCGTAGTGTGCTGTACATGTAAACATATTTGACTGGATGTCAGGGCTGGATGGAGAGTATTAATGTACTCCAGTGTCACTGCTGCCATGTGTTCTATAAGTTCAACCTACAGTCCTCTCGCTCTGTTAGACATTTCTCCGTCAGTCTGCAGCATAGAGAGAAAAGTAGCTGTGGTGTATTCTGGTGTGTTGTAGTATGGGGATGATTTAGGTACAAGGAACATCCTTCTGCTGTAACAAAGGAAAATGCATATATTACCATGAATTACTGAAGGTTGTTTCTTAGAAGTCTATCTGGTGGTAACGTTAATTAGCGTAGGCTACACAATGATGATAAGATGTTGGAATAACAGAATGGGTCAAAAGCTATATTTGTTTTGTTGGTCTCCAGTGTCCAGACAGCAGGAGTGGTAGAGATACTTTCAATGATCGGCTATGAAATGCCAACTGACATTTACTCCTGAGGTGCTGACCTGTTGCACCCTCGACAACTACTGTGATTATTATTGTTTGACCATGCTGGTCATTTATGAACATTTGAACATCTTGGCCATGTTCTGTTATAATCTCCACCCTGCACAACCAGAAGAAGACTGATCACCCCTCATAGCCTGGTACCTCTCTAGGTTTCTTCCTAGGTTTTGGCCTTTCTAGGGAGTTTTTGCTTCTACACCTGCATTGCTTGCTGTTTGGGGTTTTAGGCTGGGTTTCTGTACAGCACTTTGAGATATCAGCTGATGTAAGAAGGGCTATATAAATACATTTGATTTGATTTGTTGAAATCCTTTTTCAATTTATTATAATGTCAAATATAAGGTTCCTTCCCTTTCAGTTGAGAATCGCTGCTCTTGGCAGGTGGGTCGCAACCTAAATTTGGGTCGCAGGAGGTTTTGAATGAGTCCCGAGTGTCTGAGTAAAATGTTTTATTATATACAGTACCAGTCAAACGTTTGGACACACCTACTCATTCCAGGGTTTTTCTTTATTTTTACTATGTTCTACATTTTAGAATAATAGTGAAGACATCAAAAATATGAAATAACACATATGGAATCATGTGTTAAACAAATGAAAATTGAGATTTTTCAAAGTAGCCACCCTTTGCTTTGATGACAGCTTTACACTCTTGGCATTCTCTCAATCAGCTTCACCTGGAATGCTTTTCCAACCGTCTTGAAGGAGTTCCCACATTTGCTGAGCACTTGTTGGCTGCTTTTCCTTCACTGTGGTCCAATTCATCCCAAACTATCTCAATTGGG